>NC_092118.1:2619539-2635081 GCF_045679555.1 Salvelinus alpinus | reverse complement strand
GTGTCACGTTCCTGACCTGTTTTCTCTTGTTTTGTATGTCTTTATTGGTCAGGGCGTGAGTGTTGGGTGGGCAGTCTATGTTTTGTATTTCTATGTTGGGTTTTGTGTTCGGCCTGGTATGATTCTCAATTAGAGACAGGTGTGTATCGTTTGTCTCTGATTGAGAGTCATACTAAGGCAGCCAGGGTTTCACTGGTGTTTTGTGGGTGTTTGTTTCCTGTGTTAGCGTTTGGGCCACACAGGACTGTTGCAGGTTAGTCACGTTTGTTGTTTTGTTTATTTGTAGTGTTTGTTGGTTTGCCATTAAAATCATGAATACCTCCTACTCCGCATCTTGGTCCGATCCATGCTCCTCCTCGTCTGAGGAGGAGAACGACATTGACAGCCGTGACAGAAACACCCACCAAACCAGGACCAAGCGGATTGGAGAAGGAAGGCAGGAACAAAAGCAATGGAGAGAAGAGGAATGGACATGGGAGCAAATACTCAACGGAGAAGGACCCTGGGCTAAGGTGGGAGAGAATCGCCGCTCTCGGGAGGAGAAGGAGGCAGCCACAGCCCAGGAGCGCTGGTATGAGGAGGCAGCACGTAAGAGAGGCTGGAAGCCCGAGAGGCTCACCCAAAAATTTCTTGGGGGGTGGCTAAAGGGGAGTGTGGCGAAGCCGGGTTGGTTACCTGAGCCAACTCCCCGGGCTTACCGTGGAGTGAGAGGGCGTCGTACTGGTCAGACACCGTGTTATGCGGTAAAGCGCACGGTGTCCCCAGTACGCGTGCTTAGCCCAGTGCGGGCTATTCCACCTTGCCGCACTGGGAGGGCTAGGTTGGGCATCGAGCCGGATGTCATGAAGCCGGCCCAACGTATCTGGCCTCCAGTACGTCTCCTCGGGCCGGCGTACATGGCACCAGCCTTACAGGTGGTGTCCCCGGTTCGCCTGCATAACCCAGTGCGGGCTATTCCACCTCGCCGCACTGGCAGGGCTACGGGGACCATTCAACCTGGTAAGGTTGGAGAGGCTCGGTGCTCAAGAGCGCGTGTCCTCCTTCACGGTCCGGCATATCCGGCGCCACCTTCCCGCCCCAGCCCAGTACCACCAGTGCCTACACCACGCACCAGGCTTCCAGTGCATCTCCAGAGCCCTGTTCCTCCTCCCCGCACTCGCCCTGAGGTGCGTGCCCTCAGCCCGGTACCTCCAGTTCCGGCACCACGCATCAGGCCTATTGTGCGTCTCAGCCGGCCAGAGTCTGCCGTCTGCCCAGCGGTGCCTGAACTGCCCGTCTGCCCAGCGGTGCCTGAACTGCCCGGCTGCCCAGCGGTGCCTGAACTGCCCGGCTGCCCAACGCCGTCTGAGCCATCCGTCTGCCCAGCGCCGTCTGAGCCATCCGTCTGCCCAGCGCCGTCTGAGCCATCCGTCTGCCCAGCGCCGTCTGAGCCATCCGTCTGCCCAACGCCGTCTGAGCCATCCGTCTGCCCAACGCCGTCTGAGCCATCTGTCTGCCCAACGCCGTCTGAGCCATCTGTCTGCCCAACGCCGTCTGAGCCATCTGTCTGCCCAACGCCGTCTGAGCCATCTGTCTGCCCAACGCCGTCTGAGCCATCTGTCTGCCCAACGCCGTCTGAGCCATCTGTCTGCCCAACGCCGTCTGAGCCATCTGTCTGCCCAACGCCGTCTGAGCCATCTGTCTGCCCAACGGCGTCTGAGCCATCTGTCTGCCCAACGCCGTCTGAGCCATCTGTCTGCCCAACGCCGTCTGAGCCATCTGTCTGCCCAACGCCGTCTGAGCCATCCGTCTGCCCAACGCCGTCTGAGCCATCCGTCTACCCAGCGCCGTCTGAGCCATCTGTCTGCCCAGCGCCGTCTGAGCCATCCGTCTGCCAAGCGCCATCTGAGCCATCCGTCTGCCACGAGCCGTTAGAGCCGCCCGTCTGTCCCGAGCCGTCCGTCATTCAGGAGCCGCTAGAGCCGTCCGTCAGTCAGGAGCTGCCAGAGCCGCCAGCCAGTCAGGAGCTGCCAGAGACGCCAGCCAGTCAGGAGCTGCCAGAGACGCCAGCCAGTCAGAAGCTGCCAGAGACGCCAGCCAGTCAGGAGCTGCCAGAGACGCCAGCTAGTCAGGAGCTGCCAGAGACGCCAGCCAGTCAGGAGCTGCCAGAGACGCCAGCCAGTCAGGAGCTGCCAGAGACGCCAGCCAGTCAGGAGCTGCCAGAGACGCCAGCCAGTCAGGAGCTGCCAGAGACGCCAGCCAGTCAGGAGCTGCCAGAGACGCCAGCCAGTCAGGAGCTGCCAGAGACGCCAGCCAGTCAGGAGCTGCCAGAGACGCCAGCCAGTCAGGAGCTGCCAGAGACGCCAGCCAGTCAGGAGCTGCCAGAGACGCCAGCCAGTCAGGAGCTGCCAGAGACGCCAGCCAGTCAGGAGCTGCCAGAGACGCCAGACAGTCATGAGCTGCCCTACGGTCATGAGCTGCCCTACGGTCATGAGCTGCCCTCCAGTCATGAGCTGCCCTCCAGTCATGAGCTGCCCTCCAGTCATGAGCTGCCCTCCAGTCATGAGCTGCCCTCCAGTCATGAGCTGCCACTCAGTCCGGAGCTGCCACTCAGTCCGGAGCTGCCACTCAGTCCGGAGCTGCTGCCCCTTATCCCGGAGCTGCTGCCCCTTATCCCGGAGCTGCTGCCCCTTATCCCGGAGCTGCTGCCCCTTATCCCGGAGCTGCTGCCCCTTATCCCGGTGCTGGCCCTTATCCCGATGCTGCCCCTTCATTTAGGTGGGTTGAGTTGGAGGGTGGTCATTGGGAGGGGGATACGGAAGCGGGGAGTGACTATGGTGGGGTGGGGACCTCGCCCAGAGCCTGAGCCACCACCGTGGTCAGATGCCCACCCAGACCCTCCCCTAGACTTTGTGCTGGTGCGCCCGGAGTTCGCACCTTAAGGGGGGGGTTATGTCACGTTCCTGACCTGTTTTCTCTTGTTTTGTATGTCTTTATTGGTCAGGGCGTGAGTGTTGGGTGGGCAGTCTATGTTTTGTATTTCTATGTTGGGTTTTGTGTTCGGCCTGGTATGATTCTCAATTAGAGACAGGTGTGTATCGTTTGTCTCTGATTGAGAGTCATACTAAGGCAGCCAGGGTTTCACTGGTGTTTTGTGGGTGTTTGTTTCCTGTGTTAGCGTTTGGGCCACACAGGACTGTTGCAGGTTAGTCACGTTTGTTGTTTTGTTTATTTGTAGTGTTTGTTGGTTTGCCATTAAAATCATGAATACCTCCTACTCCGCATCTTGGTCCGATCCATGCTCCTCCTCGTCTGAGGAGGAGAACGACATTGACAGCCGTGACAGAAACACCCACCAAACCAGGACCAAGCGGATTGGAGAAGGAAGGCAGGAACAAAAGCAATGGAGAGAAGAGGAATGGACATGGGAGCAAATACTCAACGGAGAAGGACCCTGGGCTAAGGTGGGAGAGAATCGCCGCTCTCGGGAGGAGAAGGAGGCAGCCACAGCCCAGGAGCGCTGGTATGAGGAGGCAGCACGTAAGAGAGGCTGGAAGCCCGAGAGGCTCACCCAAAAATTTCTTGGGGGGTGGCTAAAGGGGAGTGTGGCGAAGCCGGGTTGGTTACCTGAGCCAACTCCCCGGGCTTACCGTGGAGTGAGAGGGCGTCGTACTGGTCAGACACCGTGTTATGCGGTAAAGCGCACGGTGTCCCCAGTACGCGTGCTTAGCCCAGTGCGGGCTATTCCACCTTGCCGCACTGGGAGGGCTAGGTTGGGCATCGAGCCGGATGTCATGAAGCCGGCCCAACGTATCTGGCCTCCAGTACGTCTCCTCGGGCCGGCGTACATGGCACCAGCCTTACAGGTGGTGTCCCCGGTTCGCCTGCATAGCCCAGTGCGGGCTATTCCACCTCGCCGCACTGGCAGGGCTACGGGGACCATTCAACCTGGTAAGGTTAGAGAGGCTCGGTGCTCAAGAGCGCGTGTCCTCCTTCACGGTCCGGCATATCCGGCGCCACCTTCCCGCCCCAGCCCAGTACCACCAGTGCCTACACCACGCACCAGGCTTCCAGTGCATCTCCAGAGCCCTGTTCCTCCTCCCCGCACTCGCCCTGAGGTGCGTGCCCTCAGCCCGGTACCTCCAGTTCCGGCACCACGCATCAGGCCTATTGTGCGTCTCAGCCGGCCAGAGTCTGCCGTCTGCCCAGCGGTGCCTGAACTGCCCGTCTGCCCAGCGGTGCCTGAACTGCCCGGCTGCCCAGCGGTGCCTGAACTGCCCGGCTGCCCAACGCCGTCTGAGCCATCCGTCTGCCCAGCGCCGTCTGAGCCATCCGTCTGCCCAGCGCCGTCTGAGCCATCCGTCTGCCCAGCGCCGTCTGAGCCATCCGTCTGCCCAACGCCGTCTGAGCCATCCGTCTGCCCAACGCCGTCTGAGCCATCTGTCTGCCCAACGCCGTCTGAGCCATCTGTCTGCCCAACGCCGTCTGAGCCATCTGTCTGCCCAACGCCGTCTGAGCCATCTGTCTGCCCAACGCCGTCTGAGCCATCTGTCTGCCCAACGCCGTCTGAGCCATCTGTCTGCCCAACGGCGTCTGAGCCATCTGTCTGCCCAACGGCGTCTGAGCCATCTGTCTGCCCAACGGCGTCTGAGCCATCTGTCTGCCCAACGCCGTCTGAGCCATCTGTCTGCCCAACGCCGTCTGAGCCATCCGTCTGCCCAACGCCGTCTGAGCCATCCGTCTACCCAGCGCCGTCTGAGCCATCTGTCTGCCCAGCGCCGTCTGAGCCATCCGTCTGCCAAGCGCCATCTGAGCCATCCGTCTGCCACGAGCCGTTAGAGCCGCCCGTCTGTCCCGAGCCGTCCGTCAGTCAGGAGCCGCTAGAGCCGTCCGTCAGTCAGGAGCTGCCAGAGCCGCCAGCCAGTCAGGAGCTGCCAGAGACGCCAGCCAGTCAGGAGCTGCCAGAGACGCCAGCCAGTCAGAAGCTGCCAGAGACGCCAGCCAGTCAGGAGCTGCCAGAGACGCCAGCTAGTCAGGAGCTGCCAGAGACGCCAGCCAGTCAGGAGCTGCCAGAGACGCCAGCCAGTCAGGAGCTGCCAGAGACGCCAGCCAGTCAGGAGCTGCCAGAGACGCCAGCCAGTCAGGAGCTGCCAGAGACGCCAGCCAGTCAGGAGCTGCCAGAGACGCCAGCCAGTCAGGAGCTGCCAGAGACGCCAGCCAGTCAGGAGCTGCCAGAGACGCCAGCCAGTCAGGAGCTGCCAGAGACGCCAGCCAGTCAGGAGCTGCCAGAGACGCCAGCCAGTCAGGAGCTGCCAGAGACGCCAGCCAGTCAGGAGCTGCCAGAGACGCCAGACAGTCATGAGCTGCCCTACGGTCATGAGCTGCCCTACGGTCATGAGCTGCCCTCCAGTCATGAGCTGCCCTCCAGTCATGAGCTGCCCTCCAGTCATGAGCTGCCCTCCAGTCATGAGCTGCCCTCCAGTCATGAGCTGCCACTCAGTCCGGAGCTGCCACTCAGTCCGGAGCTGCCACTCAGTCCGGAGCTGCTGCCCCTTATCCCGGAGCTGCTGCCCCTTATCCCGGAGCTGCTGCCCCTTATCCCGGAGCTGCTGCCCCTTATCCCGGAGCTGCTGCCCCTTATCCCGGTGCTGGCCCTTATCCCGATGCTGCCCCTTCATTTAGGTGGGTTGAGTTGGAGGGTGGTCATTGGGAGGGGGATACGGAAGCGGGGAGTGACTATGGTGGGGTGGGGACCTCGCCCAGAGCCTGAGCCACCACCGTGGTCAGATGCCCACCCAGACCCTCCCCTAGACTTTGTGCTGGTGCGCCCGGAGTTCGCACCTTAAGGGGGGGGTTATGTCACGTTCCTGACCTGTTTTCTCTTGTTTTGTATGTCTTTATTGGTCAGGGCGTGAGTGTTGGGTGGGCAGTCTATGTTTTGTATTTCTATGTTGGGTTTTGTGTTCGGCCTGGTATGATTCTCAATTAGAGACAGGTGTGTATCGTTTGTCTCTGATTGAGAGTCATACTAAGGCAGCCAGGGTTTCACTGGTGTTTTGTGGGTGTTTGTTTCCTGTGTTAGCGTTTGGGCCACACAGGACTGTTGCAGGTTAGTCACGTTTGTTGTTTTGTTTATTTGTAGTGTTTGTTGGTTTGCCATTAAAATCATGAATACCTCCTACTCCGCATCTTGGTCCGATCCATGCTCCTCCTCGTCTGAGGAGGAGAACGACATTGACAGCCGTGACATTCCGTCTGTAGGACAGTAAGTTATGCATAATTCTTGCAAACACAACATGCCAAACAAAACAGAGAGGATGTTAGGTTGGTCAGGTTGAAATACTGGTGGTAGCTGTGATTAAGGAGGATGAGGATAGGTATGGAGGCTGATTGGCAATGAGTAACAGCTGGTGGTAGTTGAGTTGTTAGACAGGGGGCAAGTTCGTTTTGCATCACACAGGAGCTGCATTTGTCAACTACACTGAACAAAAATATAAATGCAACATGTAAAGTGTTGGTCCCATGTTTCATGAGCTGAAATAAAATGTCCCAGAAATGTTCTAAAAGCTTATTTCCCTCAAATTGTGTTCACATATTTGTTTATATCCCTGTTAGTGAGCAATTTCCTTTGCCAAGATAGGTGTGGCATATCAAGAAGCTGATTAAACATGATCATTACACAGGTGCACCTTGTGCTGGGGACAATAAAAGGCCACTCGAAAATGCCACAGATGTCTCAAGTTTTGAGGGAGTGTGCAATTGGCATGCTGACTGCAGGAATGTCCAACAGATCTGTTGCCAGAGAATTAAATGTTAATTTATCTATCGTAACGTCGTTTTAGAGAATTTGGCATTACGTCCAACCGGCCTCACAACTGCAGACCCTGTGTATCGCGTCGTGTGGGCGAGCAGTTTGCTGATGTCAACGTTGTGAACAGAGTGCCCCACGGTGGAGGTGGGATTCTGGCACAACGCTATGGACAACGAACGCAGTTGCATTTTATCGATGTCAATTTGAATGCACAGCGATACCGTGACTAGATCCTGAGGCCCATTGTTGTGCTCTTCATCCTCCGCCATCACCTCATGGTTCAGCATAATAATGCACGGGCCATGTTGCAAGGATATTTACACAATTCCTGGAAGCTAAAAGTTTACCAGTTCTGCCATGGCCTGCATACTCACCAGACATGTTACCCATTGAGTAGGTTTGGGATGCTCTGGATTGACGTGTACGACAGCGTGTTCCAGTTCCCGCCAATATCCAGCAACTCCGCACAGCCATCAAAGAGGGGTGGGACAACATTCCACAGGCCACAATTAACAACCTGATCAACTCTATGCGAAGGAGATATGTCACAATGCATGAGGCAAATGGTGGTCACACCAGATACTGACTGGTTTTCTGATGCATGCCCCTGCCTTTTTTTAAAGGTATCTCTGACCAACAGCATATCTGTATTCCCCGTCATGTGAAATCCATAGATTAGGGCCTAATGAATTTATTTCCATTTACTGATTTCCTTATATGAACTGTAACTAAGTAAAATATTTGAAATTGTTGCATGTGCATTTATGTTTGTATTCAGTATAGTTGAAAGAGTTGCCTTCAGGTCTGCTACTACCACCAGAACTGCAGCTACTACTTAACTTATTTCTATTGCCATTTGATATTCTCTGATGTTCACTACTGAAAGGCCAGTGTTGGCTTTTACTTACCAAATGCAATGAAGCTGGTAGAACTGAACGAATAGCACCCCAATGCGACAAGAATTTTGTCTCGGGTGCTGTCTGATGTGGTAATTTTGTGACACTTCTTCAGTGCTAGCCTAAAGCGTGGTGTAATTTTGGGGGCCATGTCTATCTTCCCTCAGCCCTGTGTTCCCACAGACCTTTGTTCCCACAGCCCTATGTTCCCTCAGATTTGTATTCCCTAGGTGATATGCTCCCTCTGTCCTATGTTCCCTCAGCCCTATGGGGGGGTGGAAAATAGTATTTTGTAATAAGTTCCACAATTTCAAAACACAACATTTTTCTATACAATTTTTTATAGAGACAAACAATTTTCACAACATGTTAGAATTAGCGCCTGTAAAAGCATATGTAAATAACCACATTTTCAACAGAGAAAAGTGTTTTTCCGTTAACCAGTGATCCAATATTTCAGTGGGCCCTAGGCAATATCATGTTACATATTTGAGCCAATCATTATAAAAATTACTTGAGTAGATGCTGAGATAAAAAAATATATATTTACAAAAGGTCAAGGTCATAGTGATTGAAAATATTCAGCAGGTCCCATTTATAGTACACTGAGTATACCAACATTTAGGAACACCTTCCCAATATTGAGTTGCCCCCATTGCCCTCAAAACAGCCTCAATTCATCAGGGCATGGACCACAAAGTGGCAAAAGCGTTCCACAGGGATGCTGGCTCATGTTGACTTCAATGCTTCTCACAGTTGTGTCAAGTTGGCTGGATGTCCTTTGGGTGGTGGACCATTCTTGATACAAACGGGAAACTGTTGAGCGTGAAAAACCCAGCAGCGTTGTAGTTCTTGACACAAATCGGTGCGCCTGACACCTACTACCATAACCCGTTCAAAGGCACTTAAGTCTTGTGTCTTGCCCATTCACTTTCTGAATGGCACACCTACAAAATCCATGTCTCAATTGTCTCAAGGCTTAAAAATTATTCTTTATCTTATCTGGTTCATCTACACTGATTGAAGTGGATTTAACAAGTGACATCAATAAGGGATCATAGCTTTCACCTGGATTCACCTGGTCCGTCTATGTCATGGAAAGAGCAGGTGTCCTTAATGTTTTGTATACTCAGTGAATACGGTTACATACTGTATTCGGTTAGATGCAAAAAAAATATATATTTGTTTTTGAGCCAGCAATGCACGTTAAAAGTGAGTTTTTCCCCCTTATCATTTCGCCGTCAATACACCATATTACGAAACAAAATTTGGTACACCGGTTGAGAATTCAATCCCCTAAATGGTATACGCGCAGCGATACGCTTGTTAGTTTTCTTGCTGGAAGGATGGATAGAAATGTATCATTCTCCCTTAGGGATTCTCTAAGAAGACATTCAAGAAACGCCACTAAATTCTCAATAGTGATACTCTTACATTTCAGAAGTGCCTCCCATTTGAATATCCGAAAAAGAAAAGTTCACTAATTACATGGGGGCTAACAGGCACATTCTTTTTGTTGAAGGAGAAACAGAAAAATTATTCAAGCTCTGTCAAATTGGTTATTGATCATCGCTAGACAACTATTTTCGGGTCTTGCCACAGATTTTCAAGTAGATCTGTCTTCTTGGTAAGCAACTCCAGTGTACATTTGGCCTTGTGTTTTTGGTAATGTCCTACTGAAATGTGAATAATTTCCCAGTGTTTGGTGAAAAGCAGACTGAACCAGGTTATCCTCTAGGATTTTGCCTGTATTTAGTTACTTTCCGTCTCTTTTTTTATCCTGAAAAACTCCTCAGTCCTTAAAAACTTCTTGTCAATATGGGGGCGCTGTTTCCACTTTGGAAAAAATCGTGCCCAAATTAAACTGCCTCGTACTCTATTCTAGATCGTACAATATGCATATTATTATTACTATTGGATAGAAAACACTCAAGTTTCTGAAACTGTTTGAATTATATCTGTGTAAAACAGAACTCATTTGGCAGCAAACTTCCATACAGGAAGTGAAAAATCTGAAAACGAGGCTCTGTGTGAGGGCCTGCTTATTCAACTGGCTTTTATTTATCGATATGTATGCACTTCATACGCCTTCCACTAGATGTCAACAGGCAGTAGAAGGTTGAATGGGATGTCTAGCTTGATCTAAGGCCGAATAAGAGCTTTTGGAGTGGCAGGTCCGGTATTTTGTCAGTTTTCGACGGCGCGCGGGGGAACTCGACATTGTCTTCTGAAGAGCGTTCGGTATACACGGCGAATTGCTCCGGCTCTGATTTTATTTGATACATATGAGAAAAACATCATAAAGTAGGATTTTTCAACCGAGTTTGATCAGTTTATTCAACGTTTATTGGGAATTTTGGAATTTTTCGTTCCATGCGTCAAGAGATGATGGACACGTGAGCTCGACATGGCTAGCCAAAGTTGCTAATTCGACAGAAGAAATGGACATTCTAAAACCAAACAACGATTTATTCTGGACCTAGGACTCCTTGCACAACATTCTGATGGAAGAACAGCAAAAGTAAGACAACATTTATGATGTTATTTCGTATTTCTGTGTAATATGTTGACTCCAACACCGCGGAGAATAGGTGAGCGCTGTCTCACAATAACGCATGCTGTATGTTGTGGTAGAGTTATTTTAAAAAATCTAACACAGCGGTTGCATTAAGAACCAGTGTATCTTTCATTTGCTGTACAACATGTATTTTTTAGTAAAGTTTATGATGAGTTCTTTGATTAGATTAGGTGACTGTCCAAAATATCTCCGGAGATTTTGGTGAATTGTTCCTACGTATTCACAATGTATAACCACGATTTGCAGCTCTAAATATGCACATTTCTGAACAAAACATAAATGTATTGTATAACATGATGTTATAAGACTGTCATCTGATGAAGTTGTCCAAAGGTTAGTGATTAATTTTATATCTATTGCTGGTTTTTGCGAAAGTTATGTTTGCGGTGGATACATGGCGTTGTGTGTTTGGCTATTGTGATGAGCTAATATAATTCTATATTGTGTTTTCGCTGTAAAACACTTAAAAAATCGGAAATATAGGCTGGATTCACAAGATGTTTATCTTTCATTTGCTGTACACCATGTATTTTTCATAAATGTTTTATGATGAGTATTTAGGTATTTTACGTTGCTCTCTGTAATTATTCTGGCTGCTTTGGTGCTATTTGTGATGGTGGCTGCAATGTAAAACCAGGATTTGTAGCTATAAATATGCACATTTTCGAACAAAACATAAATGTATTGTATAACATGATGTTATAAGACTGTCATCTGATGAAGTTGTTCAAGGTTAGTGATTATTTTTATCTCTATTTGTGGGTTTTGTGAAAGGCTATTGTGGTTAGCTAATATAAATACATATTGTGTTTTCGCTGTAAAACATTTTAAAAATCGGAAACGATGGCTGGATTCACAAGATGTTTATCTTTCATTTGCTGTATTGGACTTGTGATTTCATGAAATTATATTATATGATATCCCTGTCCCGTTAGGCTAGGCTATGCTAGTCAGCTTTTTTGATGAGGAGGATCCCGGATCCGGGAGAGAGAAGCGGTATTAAGCCTTTTGTAGTATAGGGATCAGCCCTCTCTGTTGCTGTCTCCTCTCTCCCACCGCTACAGCACTGTGCTCCCAGTTCACCTCCAACAAACTGATCGCTGTGTCTGTGAATGCATCCATCCATCCATACACACACACACACACACACACATATTTTGTATTATTTTACACTGATTCTCATACATAATGTCTCAGCCATAATTTCCTATGACATAAACAGCTTCTGGAGATCGGAACAACAATCACTAACCTCGATTTGGATGACAAATTCTACCTTAGTGAAGTGAGTCGGCAGCTCTGGACATTCTGCTTACTCCGGACCAGGCCCTAATCGCTGGGACTCGAAAGAGGAAATGACCGAGCAAGAGGCAGACGAGCCAGAATCCTGACTAGACTACGTTGGCTTGCAAATAAACCGCCTCTACCCTCCATTCTGTTGGCGAACGTACAGTCACTAGAGAACAAACTGGGCGAGCTCCGTTTAAGATTATCCTATCAACAAGGAAGGAACTGTAATATTCGATGTTTCACGGAGTCGTGGCTAAACAAGGAAATGGATAATATACATTTTGCTGGCTTTTCCAAGCATTGTCAAAACCGATTTGGCAGAATACCTCACGATAAGCTGCGGACCATACTATTTACCAAGAGAGTTTATCTACATTTTTCATAGCTGTCTATTTACCACCACAAACCGATGCTTGCCCTAAGATGGCCCTCAACGAGCTATATAGGGCCATAAGCAAACTGAAATCCGTTTTACCTCATTTTTACCAGCATGCCACTTGTGCAACTAGAGGCGACAAAATTCTAGATCAGCTTTACTCCGCACAGATAAACGCATATAAGGCTCTCCCTTGCCTTCCTTTTGGTAAATCTGAACATAACTCTATCCTCCTGATTCCTGCTTACAAGCAAAAAGAAACAGGAAGTACCAGTGACACGCTCAATATGGATGCGGTCCGATTAACGGATGCTAAGCTTTTCTATATATAAAAAAAAAATGTACTGTGGAGTTACACAGTACACTTACAGTGTTAGGCCAGTAACTGAAAGGTTGATGGTTGGAATACCTGAGCTGACAAGGTGAAAATACATCTGTTGATGTGCACTTAACTCTAATTTGTTTCAAGGGCGCTTTACTACTATGGCTGACCCTGTAAAACGGCACATTTCACTGCATCAATCCAGGGTATTTAACAACATATCATTTAAATGTAAAGGACTGTTTTGCTAACACAGACTGAAATATGTTCTGGGATTCATCCGATAACATTGAGGAGTTTCCCCGGCTTCATTAACCCATTACAGTCTAAGCCAGGTGGGGGGTTCTACTTAGATATATGGAATTGTAAAAAAAAAAAAAAGGTTATTTGGCCTTACTGCTATTAGCCCATACATTTAATAACAGATTCAGTACATGGGACAACAGATAGTCCCCCCCAAAAAATCTAAAGGAAGTTTGTTCTGAAGTGTCTGTCCTTTAACTAAGAAACATCAGGGGGGGGGAATATATATTTTTTTACATGTATTTAACCCCTTATTTTTGCCACTAAACCGTCTCCATACAGTGAGGGAAAAAAGTATTTGATCCCCTGCTGATTTTGTACGTTTGCCCACTGACAAAGAAATGATCAGTCTATAATTTTAATGGTAGGTTTATTTGAACAGTGAGAGACAGAATATCAACAAAAAAATCCAGAAAAACGCATGTCAAAAATGTTATGAATTGATTTGCATTTTAATGAGGGAAATAAGTATTTGACCCCTCTGCAAAACATGACTTAGTACTTGGTGGCAAAACCCTTGTTGGCAATCACAGAGGTCAGACGTTTCTTGTAGTTGGCCACCAGGTTTGCACACATCTCAGGAGGGATTTTGTCCCACTCCTCTTTGCAGATCTTCTTCAAGTCATTAAGGTTTTGAGGCTGCCGTTTGGCAACTCGAACGTTCAGCTCCCTCCACAGATTTTCTATGGGATTAAGGTCTGGATACTGGCTAGGCCACTCCAGGACCTTAATGTGCTTCTTCTTGAGCCACTCCTTTGTTGCCTTGGCCGTGTGTTTTGGGTCATTGTCATGCTGGAATACCCATCCACGACCCATTTTCAATACCCTGGCTGAGGGAAGGAGGTTTTCACCCAAGATTTGACGGTACATGGCCCCGTCCATCGTCCCTTTGATGCGGTGAAGTTGTCCTGTCCCTTTAGCAGGAAAACACCCCCAAAGCATAATGTTTCCACCTCCATGTTTGACGGTGGGGATGGTTTCTTGGGGTCATAGGCAGCATTCCTCCTCCTCCAAACACGGCAAGTTGGGTTGATGCCAAAGAACTCCATTTTGGTCTCATCTGACCACAACACGTTCACCCAGTTGTCCTCTGAATCATTCAGATGTTCATTGGCAAACTTCAGACGGGCATGTATATGTGCTTTCTTGAGCAGGGGGACCTTGCGGGCGCTGCAGGATTTCAGTCCTTCACGGCATAGTCTGTTACCAATTGTTTTCTTGATGACTATGGTCCCAGCTGCCTTGAGATCATTGACAAGATCCTCCTGTGTAGTTCTGGGCTGATTCCTCACCGTTCTCATTATCATTGCAACTCCACGAGGTGAGATCTTGCATGGAGCCCCAGGCTGAGGGAGATTGACAGTTCTTTTGTGTTTCTTCCATTTGCGAATAATCACAGAAACTGTTGTCACCTTCTCACCAAGCTGCTTGGCGATGGTCTTGTAGCCCATTCCAGCCACGTGTAGGTCTACAATCTTGTCCCTGACATCCTTGGAGAGCTCTTTGGTCTTGGCCATGGTGGAGAGTTTGGAATCTGATTGATTGATTGCTTCTGTGGACAGGTATCTTTTATACAGGTAAGAAACTGAGATTAGGAGCACTCCCTTTAAGAGTGTGCTCCTAATCTCCGTTCCTTACCTGTATGAAAGACACCTGGGAGCCAGAAATCTTTTTGATTGAGAAGGGGTCAAATACTTATTTCCCTCATTAAAATGCAAATCAATTTATAACATTTTTGACATGCATTTTTCTGGATATTTTTGTTGTTATTCTGTCTCTCACTGTTCAAATAAACCTACCATTAAAATTATAGACTGATAATTTCTTTGTCAGTGGGCAAACGTACAAAATCAGCAGGGGATCAAATACTTTTTTCCCTCACTGTATACAGTATACTTCCATTCATTTGTTCAACTGGTACCGGGGGACCTTCAGACGAGTCTTGTGAGGCCTGTAGGCATCCCAGAGCAAGACAAGAGGGGTCATATTAGTGTGTAGCTCAAACTGTTTGGACGTTACAGACAGAAGTTGGCACATCGGCTGTACCAACTTCAGACGAGTCCCAAGACGCTTGTGAGGGCCGTAGCGCAAAACGCAGTACACCACCGTGGTCAGACGGTTTTGTGAGAAAGCTGCATTTTCAAGATGTCTCATGGTCTGACAAACACTGCTCCATCTCTGTCACCTTTCACCGCAGATGTGAGAGTGCGATGTCGGAGTATGTGGTGGATTGAGACGCATCCAATGCAGAACAACATATCTCTTGCTTAAACTGACACATTTTAATGGAGATTTTTTATTTTGCTCGGGGGGTTAAGTCCCACAGTGACTGTATGTACATATCCCAATTAGAAGCCATGAGGAAGCCCGGGAGGAAGAGCAGCTCCATCTTGTCCAGGTTGAGCTTGGGGTGGTGGGCCGACATCCAACCTGAGATATCTGCCAGGCACGTAGAAATGCTTGTCGCCACCTGGGTCTCAGAAGGGGGGGAAGGAGAAAAGTAGGTGAACGTCATCCGCATAGCTATGATAGGAGAGACCATGTGAGAGATGGTCTGGAGAAGGGAATGGGGTCCAGCGGGCAGGTTGTCGGGTGACCGGACCACACTATAGCTACCTCAATTACTTCGCACCCCTGCACATCGACTCGGTACTGGTACCCCATGTATATAGCCAAGTTATCATTACTCCAACACATTTTGTTCTATTATTTTTAAATTTTTCGAATTAAGTAAGTATTTCACTGTTAGTCTACACCTGGTGTTTACGAAGCAGGTGACAAATAACATGTTATTTGATTTTGATTTGACAAAGACAGAGGAGACATAACTGTAAATCAATTGATGATTCATCATAATGAGATGTTGAGAACTGAATGACTCCAACTACTTAGCATCATTGAGATATAGTTTTAGTGTAGCATGATGTCTTAAAAACAGATGGAGACATGCTTACCTAAAAATGTACGTTCCCAGAGCAGGCGAAACT
>NC_092118.1:1773811-1915276 GCF_045679555.1 Salvelinus alpinus | reverse complement strand
CAAAAATGTTCAGTGCACTTCCATTGGATTGAGAAGCACTGACAGGTTGAAGAGAACCCCAGTAGACACCATGGCCTCAAGGACTAGGACCGAAGACATCTGACTGATGACGTAAGACAGCCTACGAGGCTCGTCACAGAAGGTGGTCAAGATTGCGTGTGAGTTGCTTCATGTAACATCAGCCTGGGCAAGATTTTTACATTTCCATTTTAGTCATTTTGCAGGTGATGGGGGACAGGAGGTAGGTGGGAAAAAGAGGGAATTGAGACAGAGACAAGGAGAGAGAAACAGCAGGTGATGGAGAGGGAAGAAGAAAAGAAAGATAGAGAGAAAGAAAAACACAAAGGACTACTCAGAAATCCCCGTAGGGAGAAAAAAGAGGGGAGTACAATCCCAGGTAACAAATATAGGGAGAGAGAACGCTTTGTAATGTTACCTGTAAAGTTCCCCTAATGTTTGAGTGTCCAGTTTTCCGTTAGTTAAGGAAAACTCAACATACAACATACAAACTCAACATACAAAGTCCAATGTTTCATGAGCTGAAATAATACATCTCAGAAATGTTCCATATGCACAAAAAGCTTATTTCTCTCAAATTTTAAACACAAATTGGTTTACATCCCTGTTAGTGAGCATTTCTACATTGCCAAGATAATCAATCCACCTCACAGGTGTGGCATATCAAGAAGCCGATTAAACAGCATAGTCATAACACAGGTGCACCTTCTGCTGGGGACAATAAAAGGCCACTCTAAAATGTGCAGTTTTGTCACACAACATGATGCCACAGATGTCTCCAGTTTTGAGGGGGTGTGCAATTGGCATGCTGACTTCAAGGAATGTCCAACAGAGCTATTGCCATAGAATGTAATGTTAATTTCCATACCATAAGCCGCCTACAACGTTGTTTTAAAGAATTTAGCAGGACGTCCAACCGGCCTCACAACCGCAGACCACGTATATGGCGTTGCGTGGGCGAGCGGTTTGCTGATGTCAACATTGTGAACAGAGTGCCCCATGGTAGGGGTGGGGTTATGGTATGGGCAGGCATAAGCTACGGACAATGAACACAATAGCATTTTATATATGGCAATTTGAATGCACAGAAATACCGTGACGAGATCCTGATGCCCATTGTAAGGTCTTCTTTTTTTAAGGTATCTGTGACCAACAGATGCATGTCTGTATTCCCAGTCATGTGAAATCCATATATTAGGGCCTAATCAATATATTTCAATTCACTGATTTCAGTAAAATCTTCAAAATTGTTGCATGTTGTGTTTATATTTTTGTTCAGTATTTCAATTGACTGATTTCCTTTGCTGCATGTTGCGTTTATATATTTTAACAAAAACCTTCGGAGAACCTTTTTAGTGTGTTTTGGTGTTAAATTTAGGAAAATATTCCCTTCATGTAGCACAAGCAGAACGTATCTAGAACATGGTTGTGGTTTGCTATATTAAGCAGGCAGACGGGCATCAAGGCATTATGTTACTGTTCAATTGAACGTTAGAATGGGCAAAACGTGTGACTTAAACCTCTTGATGCTAGGGGTCAGATTTTTTGAATTTTTTGAATAACGTTCCCAAGGTAAACGGACTATTTCTCAGGTCCAGATCGTAGAATATGCATATAATTTACAGATTAGGATAGAAAACACTCCAAAGTTTCCAAAACTGTCAACATATTGTCTGTGAGTATAACAAAACTGATTCTGCAGGCGAAAACCTGAGAAAATCTAACCCGGAAGTGATTATTATTATTTTTTTAATCTGTGTTTCCTGGCCCGTCTTTCTTCCATTTAAAGGGGTATCAACCAGATTCCTTTTCCAATGGAATGCTTTAGACATAGTTTCCGGCTTTTATTTTGAAAAATTAGCGAGGTTTTTCAAAAGTAGTCAGGTGTCTTTTGATTAGTTCCTGCGCGCGAGAGGGTAGCGCTCCATTTTCTTTTTCTCTCTTATTGAGTAGGTTACGGCCCGGATGAAATATTATCGATTATGTTTGTTAAAAACAACCTGAGGATTGATTATAAAAAACATTTGACATGTTTCCACGACCATTACGGATACTTTTTGGAATTTTCGTCGAACGGAACGAGGCTTTGGTTTTCTGAACATAACGCACAACCCAAATGGTGTTTTTTTGTTATAAAAGTAATATTTATCGAACAAAAATAACATTTGTTGTGTAACTGGGAGTCTTGTGAGTGCAAACATCCGAAGATTATCAAAGGTAAGCGATTAATTTTATTGCTTTTCTGACTTTCGTGACCAAGCTAACCAAGCTAATATAAGGCTAACTGTTCTAGCATTGATTGATAAACTCACAAAAGCTTAGATTGCTTTCGTTGCAAAGCATATTTTCAAAATCTGACACGATAGGTGGATTAACAACAAGCTAAGCTGTGTTTTGGTATATTTCACTTGTTATTGCATGATTATAAATATTTTTTGTAATATTTTGCGCCCTGCAATTCAGCGGTTGTTTAGGAAAATGATCCCGTAAAAGGGATCCGTAGCGCAGAGAAGTTAAGCGAGTTCAAGCGTTGTATGATTTTCGGTGCCAGGTGTGCCGTATCCTGTATCTCAGAAATGTCTGCCTTCCTGGGCTTTCCATGCCCGACAGTGTCTAGGGTTTACCGAGAATGGTGCGACAAACAAAAAACATCCAGTCAGCGGCAGTCCTCTGGGCGAAAACAGCTCGTTGATGAGAGAGGTCGAATGAGAATGGCAAGAATCGTAAGTTAACAGGAGTGCCACAAACAGTCAAATAACACCACAGTACAACAGTGGTGTGCAGAACAGCATCTCAGAATGCACAACTCGTCAATCCTTTTCATGGATAGGCTATTGCAGCAGACGGCCACACTGGATTCCATTCCTATCAGCTAAAAAACAAGAAGAAGCGGCTCCAGTGGGCACGCAATCACCAACACTGGACAACTGAGGAGTGGGAAAACATTGCCTGGTCTGACGAATCCTTGTTCCTGTTGCGTCATGCTGATGACAGAGTCTGGATTTGGCGTAAACAGCTATGGAGTCCATGGACCCATCCTTCCTGGTGTAGGCTGGTGGCGTACTGGTGTGGAGAATGCTTTCCTGGCACAAGTTAGGTCCTTTGATACCAATTGAGCAAAAAACGTTTCTGACACCTTGTTGAATCCACGCCCCGAAGAATTTGGGCTGTTCTGGAGGCAAAAGGGTCTCCGGCCCGGTACTAGATGGGTGTACCTAATAAACTTCTTGGTTCATGGCTTTCAGATGATGATGCTACGACCACCATGTCGGTGTCAGTTATCAGTTCATTTGACTCTTCTCTCATCATTGATTTGATTTATTTATTTCAACAATTTAAGGGCTTTCTGTAGAGTTGTCAAAATTGGTGGGGCATATTAACTTGTTTTAATGACACTCCTGAATCACTATGATAAATACAGTTTTTCTTGAGTGTAGTTTTAAGAAAGCTGAGATTTACTTCAAAGTGCAATCAGCCTATTGCTTATACCTGTCAAGTTGTTTCAGATCTACACAAATTCCTAGGGAGGAGGTTAGGGTTTCTTCTGGCCAGGGTGTAACTATACTGGCCCAATAATACATGCCCTAGAGATATCCCTTGTTGGAAAAGTGTTTAGGGTGCTGGTGGTCTGGGTTTGAGACCCGCTAGGACAGTCACCCTACTCTCACGTTCTTAGCAACGTTAATGTTCTTATTTGGCAAAAGTTACAGCACACCTATCTGATATCATTCAAATTAGTTTCTCATTGAAAGATGGGAATCAGTAGAATTCTAGACAGCTGAGCATCTCAAAAATAACTCTCTGTCGTTTAAAAGAAAATCCACACCATATACTCACAAATATTTTATTGATCATAGTGATTCAGGAGCATCATTGAAACAGGTTAATATGCCCTAAAAACATTGAACAATTATACAGAAAGCCCTTAAAATGCTGAAATAAGTAAATAAAATAAATGATAAAGAATAAAGAATAGTCAGATTAACTGATACCTGACATGGACATGGTGGCGTAGCAGGAAAATCGGAGTACCGTGAACCAAGAGGTTGTGAGCTCAAATCCAAGGTGAGGAAATGTTGTATAATAATTACTGTATAAATTAACATGCACAATGTAATCAAGTGTGTCAAATATGTAAGTTAAAAGCGCATTGTGTCTGAGTATCCCTTGCCAATAGACAAAGAACTATGAATGGCAACAGTAACAAGACGTGCTGTGTAATTGCTGTGTAATTACTAATTACTGTGTCATTATTTTTTGGGGACACAATATTGGGGGAACATTAACCTTTTCACGTGTGACTTCCAAATATCTCTAACAGTCCCCCTTGCATGAACAGTTTGAAATGAGGTGTGTTCTGCCTCCTCATTAATTCACATAGAAGTCGGCCATTTCACTGTGGCAGGCAATTTACGTTTCAGGGATTCTGTGTTAATGTAAGGCGAGGATTAGCTAGATGAGCCAGACAAACTTCTCTCTTCGATGAGAGCCCAATCACTCCTCAATTGTTTCCCCAGATCAAGTATATAGACATTTGCACATCTCCAGTCAGAATAGAACCTGCATTAACTTTTTCCCCCTGGCGCATTTTCCGGCGGGCACTGACTTTTCCTTCATTGTTGTTTTCCTTACTAATAAAAACGTTGGACTTGTGGGCATTCCTATCAAAGTAAGTGCCTTATTACGATATGATTATTGTTTCTGTATATCGTGTTGTCGCTTCTACTGTAGCACACTGTATGTATGTATGTATGTATGTATGTATGTATGTACAGTGCATTCGGAAAGTATTCAGACCCCTTCGCTTTTTCCACATTTTGTTATGTTACAGCCATATTCTAAAATTGACAAAATAGTTTTTTTTCAAATCACAAAATTCCCCGTAATGGCAAAGCAAAAAACGGTTTATAAAAATGTTGGCAAATGTATAAAAATATTAAATAATGAAATATTGTGTGTGTTAAGACCCTTTACTCTGTACTTTGCTGTAATCACTGCCAAAGCTGCTTCAACAACCACACACAAAGCCTAGAGTCTTCTTGGGTATGATGTTACAAGCTTGGCACACCTGAAGAGTTTCTCCAAATCTTCTCAACAGATCATCTCAAGCTCTGTCAGGTTGGATGGGGAGCTATTTTCAGGTATCTCCAGAGATGTTCGATCAGGTTCAAGTCTGGGCTCTGACTGGGCCACTCAAGGACATTCAGAGACTTGTCCCGAAGCAACTCCTGAGTTGTCTTGGCTGTGTGCATTGGGGTTGTTGTTCTGTTGGAAGGTGAAACGTTGCACCAGTCTGAGGTCCTGAGTGCTCAGGAGCAGGTTTTCATCAAGGATCTCTCTGTACTTTGCTCCATTCATCTTTTATTGACTAGTTTCCCAGTCCCTGCCGCTGAAAAATATTCCCACAGCATGATGCTGCCACCACCATGCTTCACTGTAGGAATGGAGCCAGGTTTCCTCTGCCTCGACACAATCATGTCTCGGAGCTCTTCGCACACTTTCTTCAACCTCATAGCTTGGTTTTTGCTCTGACATGCACTGTCAACTGTGGGACCTTATATAGACAGGTGTGTGCCTTTCCAAATCATGTCCAATCAATTGCCTTTTCACAGGTGGACTCCAATCAAGTTGTAGAAATATCTCAAGGATGTTCAATGGAAACAGGATGCACCTGAGCTCAATTTCGAGTCTCTATCAAAGGGTCTGAATACTTATGTAAATATGGTATTTCTGTTTTTTATTTGTAATACATTTACAAAAATGTCTGAGAACCTGTTTTGACTTCATCATTATGGGGTATTGTCTGTAGATTGTTGAGGAAAAATAACAATTTAATACATTTTAAAATAAGGCTATAATGTAACAAAATGAGTCTGAATATTTTCAGAATGCACCGTGTGTATGGACATAATGTATTCTGTGTGTATTCCTTTATAATTGCGTACATGCAAGGTAATACTTCGTAACCTTTATGGTTTGACACTCAACTGTGCTTACAGTATCTTGCTAGCTAGAATATTCTATTAGCTCTGTAAAACAATGCTAATGGCGTGAGAGAAGTATTCGGTTGTGTTGTATACTTTTGAAGCTGCCCTTATCATGACCATGGTCTGTGTATAAATGTGGCCTGTTTAGCATAGCTCTGCCCTGCCCTGCCTCCTTGTGGAGCCCTTGTGGAGCTCTTCAGTTACTGTTTCTTTCTGTTTCTTATACATTTTTTCAATTGAACCTTTATTCAACGAGGCAAGTCATACATATCATACATAATTGTGATTTTGTCAATACAACATATCATTTTTATATCAGTGTTATTATGTTACTTCTTTGTAATACTGTTTTATTGTTATATCCTGCTATTGTATTCTAATTACTAATAATTCCCCTTTACTCTGTACTTTCAGAAACCACACACACAAACAGTATTGAACATTATTTGCCATCATCATAACTGGAAGTGGATTGAGGTCAGATTGTCAAAGATTGAGGTCAGCTTTTGTATGCTAGCAACGTACTTTTTGAACTTACAGTTTTTCTGGTGAAAAGAACAGCAAGAAAAGACATAGGCCTATACGTAATGGGTGTATTTTATTAAAGTCTTGGTGGTGGTTGAACAACAAAAACTGTAACTAGTTTTACTAGAGGGGAAAAAACTGCAAGAAAAGACTTTCAACTTATTAATATGCATAACCTACATTTCAATACTCATGTAGTGATTGAACAACAACTGTATTCCTACCCCCCAAACCTAAAAGCATAGTATCATGGCAGATCACAGGTCAAGTCACCTGTCAGTCAGTCAGTCAGTAATTGCTGAAGATGTGCTTGAGCATATGATACTCCCCAAAGCATGGTGAAACACATCGAGGTGTGTCACAAGCTAAACACATGTACTTTGTCAACCTCCTCTGCTTCCTTCTCCTGGTGCCGAACAGGCAGACTTTGTAGTGCCTCATTCATATTATGGTTTCTGTTGGCCAAGAGTCAGCTATATATGACTGCTTGTGTTAGCTCACTCTTTCCTTAGACTAATGTAGCCTATATTTTTCGATTTGGATGAGAATTGTGTTATGCTCAATTTGTAAGTCACTCTGGATAAGAGCGTCTGCTAAATGACTTAAATGTAAATGTAAATGTAATGCTGTCACTACTTCTGTGAATGTCTGAACATTGCAATCCAAAAATAAACTGCTCACATTGAGGACATAAAGTTGTGTTTGTGCAAAATGTTTCTGTGAAAAATCAGTGTTGCCAGCTCAAACACTGACTGTTGCGTGTCAATCGAAACTAGACGTTCTAATGAAGTGTTGTAATCACACTGGTTTGAGTTTATGCTGCAGGGACTAGAGGTCGACCGATTAATCGGAATGGCCGATTAATTAGGGCCGATTTCAAGTTTTCATAACAACCTGAATATTTTTTTTTACACCTTTATTTAACTAGGCAAGTCAGTTAAGAACACATTCTTATTTTCAATGATGGCCTTGGAACGGTGGGTTAACTGCCTTGTTCAGGGGCAGAACGACAGATGTTTACCTTGTCAGCTCGGGGATTCAATCTTGCAACCTTACGGTTAACTAGTCCAACGCTCTAACCACCTGCCTCTCATTGCACTCCACGAGGAGCCTGCCTGTTACGCGAATGCAGTAAGAAGCCAAGGTAAGTTGCTAGCAAACATTAAGCTGATCTTATAAAAAACAATCAATCAATCAATCATAATCACTAGTTAACTACACATGGTTGATGATATTACTAGTTTATCTAGCATGTCCTGCGTTGCATATAATCAATGCGGTGCGCATTTGTGAAAAAGGACTGTCGTTGCTCCAACGTGTACCTAACCATAAACATCAATGCCTTTCTTAAAATCAATACACAAGTATATATTTTTAAACCTGCATATTTAGTTCATTTTGCTTGCTAACATGAATTTATTTGTTTCACTTCTCTTGCAACAGAGTCAGGGTATATGCAGCAGTTTGGGCCGCCTGGCTCGTTGTGAACTAATTTGCCAGAATTTTACATAAGTATGACATAACATTGAAAGTTGTGCAATGTAACAGGAATATTTAGACTTATGGATGCCACCTGTTACATCAAATACGGAACGGTTCCGTATCACACTGAAAGAACAAATGTTTTGTTTTCGAGATGATAGTTTCCGGATTCGACCATATTAATGACCTAAGGCTCGTATTTCTGTGTGTTATTATGTTATAATTATCATCTCCCGTCTGGATTACTGCAACTCGCTGTTGGCTGGGCTCCCTGCCTGTGCCATTAAACCCCTACAACTCATCCAGAACGCCGCAGCCCGTCTGGTGTTCAACTTTCCCAAGTTCTCTCACGTCACCCCGCTCCTCCGCTCTCTCCACTGGCTTCCAGTTGAAGCTCGCATCCGCTACAAGACCATGGTGCTTACCTACGGAGCTGTGAGGGGAACGGCACCTCCGTACCTTCAGGCTCTGATCAGGCCCTACACCCAAACAAGGGCACTGCGTTCATCCACCTCTGGCCTGCTCGCCTCCCTACCTCTGAGGAAGTACAGTTCCCGCTCAGCCCAGTCAAAACTGTTCGCTGCTCTGGCACCCCAATGGTGGAACAAACTCCCTCACGACGCCAGGTCAGCGGAGTCAATCACCACCTTCCGGAGACACCTGAAACCCCACCTCTTTAAGGAATACCTAGGATAGGATAAAGTAATCCTTCTAACCCCCCCCCCCTTAAAAGAGTTAGATGCACTATTGTAAAGTGGTTGTTCCACTGGATATCATAAGGTGAATGCACCAATTTGTAAGTCGCTCTGGATAAGAGCGTCTGCTAAATGACTTAAATGTAAATGTAAATAATTAAGTCTATGATTTGATAGAGCAGTTGGCTGAGCGATGGTAGGCACCAGCAGGCTCATAAGTATTCATTCAAACAGCAATTTTGTGCGTTTTGCAAGCAGCTCTTCGCAATGCTTCAAGCATTGCGCTGTTTATGACTTCAAGCCTATCAACTCCCGAGATTAGGCTGGTGTAACCGATGTGAAATGGCTAGCTAGTTAGCGGGGTGCGTGCTAATAGCGTTTCAAACGTCACTCGCTCTGAGACTTGGAGTAGTTGTTCCCCTTGCTCTGCATGGGTAACGCTGCTATGAGGGTGGCTGTTGTCGATGTGTTCCTTGTTCGAGCCCAGGTAGGGGCGAGAAGAGGGACGGAAGCTATATTGTTACACTGGCAATTCTAAAGTGCCTATAAGAACATCCAATAGTCAAAGGTATATGAAATACAAATCGTATAGAGAGAAATAGTCCTATAATTCCTATAATAACTACAACCTAAAACTTCTTACCTGGGAATATTGAAGACTCATGTTAAAAGGAACCACCAGCTTTCATACGTTCTCATGTTCTGTGCAAAGAACTTAAACGTTAGCTTTCTTACATGGCACATATTGCACTTTTACTTTCTTCTCCAACACTTTGTTTTTGCATTACTTAAACCAAATTGAACATGTTTCATTATTTATTTGAGGCTAAATTGATTTTATTTAGGTATTATATTAAGTTAAAATAAGTGTTCATTCAGTATTGTTGTAATTGTCATTATTACAAATAAATTTAAAAAATCGTCCGAGGAATCGGTATCGGCTTTTTTTGGTCCTCCAATAATCGGTATCGGTATTGGCGTTGAAAAATCATAATCGGTCGACCTCTAGCAGGGACCACTGTAGAATGATCACACCCGTGTGTTCGTACACATCAAACGATAAATATCTTATGTTCTGAGAACATGCCAACCATGTTCCTTGTATGTTTTGTGGGACATTGATAGAATATTCTCCTAACCCCTCAGAAAACTGGACACATGAATGTTCTTGCAATGTTCCCATGAAACGTGTATTGAACATTAATATCTTATAGACTGGGAACATGGCAAGCATGTTCTGTGCACAGTAATGTATGTTTGGTGGGATGTTGATAGAATATTCTCCTAACCTACAGGGAACTGAACACATGAATGTTCTTGTCTAGGATATTAACATCTTATGTTCTCGTTAAGTTCTATTTGACATTAAGGGAATGGTC
Organism: Salvelinus alpinus; assembly: GCF_045679555.1. Lineage (NCBI taxonomy): Eukaryota > Metazoa > Chordata > Actinopteri > Salmoniformes > Salmonidae > Salvelinus > Salvelinus alpinus. Next base: position 1,905,190 of record NC_092118.1, on the reverse strand, counting down.
TCTGGGAAACATTCCTATGAAAACGTTAGTTAATGACCTACTGAGATTCTTAAGGGAACGTTCTCTAAAGTTGTGGGAACATTTGTTGTTAGCTGGGATGATGTCATTGTTATCGAAGCATGCTTCCAAAAGTAAACAGCCATTAAAATGTACACACTGATAGAGACTCCAAACTTATACGATCCTAAAATCAGATCCTCTCCCCATAATGCCAACCCCATTGCCACAGAGTAAAATAGTATATTAGCATACTGTATTAGCATGTTAGCCCAGGCCATAACCAGAGAGGCAGTGGCATAGCAGCCCCATGGCCCAGGGCCCCTCACTCGTCTGGGGCAGGCCTGGAGCGACAAGGCCCTTGACAGTTATCACATTGTTTCAGCCTGACACAGGCAGCACGCCACATGCTAACCCTCTAACCTGGCGTGAGCTTCACAGTATGAATGGTAAGAGAAGAGAGACCGGGGAGGGGGAGTGGGTGTAATATGGTGTAACACTCCACACTCTATTGCCTGCATCAGTGTGTGGGTGCGTGTGTGCGTGTGTGAGAGTGGGAGGGGGAAAGACAGAGAGAGAGAGAGGTTGTGTTTGTGTGTTATGGAGATGGGTGTCAGTGTGTGTGAGAGAGATAGAAAGAGTGTGTGTGTGTTGCGGGGGAAGGGAAAGGGGAAAGCATATTTGAATCAGAGATGTGCTCTGGCGCCCGTTCAGCAGTTTTCGGTAATGGCACATCTCGTCAGGAAGTATCAGTGGACCGCTAGACTTGGGTGATTATGACATGGCAGAGGCCTGTTTTAGCATATATCGCTGCTATTGATCTCTCCCTCTTTCCCTCTCTCGCTCTTCTACCTTCTTCTCCATCACTCACTCTCTCTCTTTTACTCTTTCTCTCCGTTTTACTCTCTCGTTCTCCATCTCATGTCGAGGTCAACTTATGAAACCTCTCTGCCCACTGCGATTGCCCAGAAGGTCAAACAGGTCTGCATTAGGGAGATAGTTAGGACACAAGGTGGGGGTCAGAGGAGACATAGGGTGGTGGCAGGGCCATAGGCGGTGAGGGGTTAACTCGACAACTCAACTTTTAGGTGAGTGCACAGGGCAAGGCTGATTTAAATTGTGAATAATTGTCCTTTTGAGCTCATTAGCACGTTGGCGCTAGCGCAGCCTCTCCAGAGGGAGAGCGTATGAACCACATCGTGCGGCTCCTCCACAACTCTTGCCTCAGGCTAGAGGCAGTCTGACCGACACCAGCAGCCTGTGCTGGTTAAAGATATATATATATATATATATATATATATATATACACTGCTCAAAAAAATAAAGGGAACACTTAATCAACACAATGTAACTCCAAGTCAATCACACTTCTGTGAAATCAAACTGTCCACTTAGGAAGCAACACTGATTGACAATAAATTTCACATGCTGTTGTGCAAATGGAATAAACAAAAGGTGGAAATTATAGGCAATTAGCAAGACACCCCCAATAAAGGAGTGGTTCTGCAGGTGGTGACCACAGACCACTTCTCAGTTCCTATGCTTCCTGGCTGATGTTTTGGTCACTTTTGAATGCTGGCGGTGCTTTCACTCTAGTGGTAGCATGAGACGGAGTCTACAACCCACACAAGTGGCTCAGGTAGTGCAGCTCATCCAGGATGGCACATCAATGCGAGCTGTGGCAAGAAGGTTTGCTGTGTCTGTCAGCGTAGTGTCCAGAGCATGGAGGCGCTACCAGGAGACAGGCCAGTACATCAGGAGACGTGGAGGAGGCCGTAGGAGGGCAACATCCCAGCAGCAGGACCGCTACCTCCGCCTTTGTGCAAGGAGGAGCAGGTGGAGCACTGCCAGAGCCCTGCAAAATGACCTCCAGCAGGCCACAAATGTGCATGTGTCTGCTCAAACGGTCAGAAACAGACTCCATGAGGGTGGTATGAGGGCCCGATGTCCACAGGTGGGGGTTGTGCTTACAGCCCAACACCGTGCAGGACGTTTGGCATTTGCCAGAGAACACCAAGATTGGCAAATTCGCCACTGGCGCCCTGTGCTCTTCACAGATGAAAGCAGGTTCACACTGAGCACATGAGCACATGTGACAGACGTGACAGAGTCTGAAGACGCCGTGGAGAACGTTCTGCTGCCTGCAACATCCTCCAGCATGACCGGTTTGGCGGTGGGTCAGTCATGGTGTGGGGTGGCATTTCTTTGGGGGGCCGCACAGCCCTCCATGTGCTCGCCAGAGGTAGCCTGACTGCCATTAGGTACCGAGATGAGATCCTCAGACCCCTTGGAGGAGGCCGTAGAGAACCATATGCTGAGACCATATGCTGGTGCGGTTGGCCCTGGGTTCCTCCTAATGCAAGACAATGCTAGACCTCATGTGGCTGGAGTGTGTCAGCAGTTCCTGCAAGAGGAAGGCATTGATGCTATGGACTGGCCCGCCTGTTCCCCAGACCTGAATCCAATTGAGCACATCTGGGACATCATGTCTCGCTCCATCCACCAACGCCACGTTGAGCCACAGACTGTCCAGGAGTTGGCGGATGCTTTAGTCCAGGTCTGGGAGGAGATCCCTCAGGAGACCATCCGCCACCTCATCAGGAGCATGCCCAGGCGTTGTAGGGAGGTCATACAGGCACGTGGAGGCCACACACACTACTGAGCCTCATTTTGACTTGTTTTAAGGACATTACATCAAAGTTGGATCAGCCTGCAGTGTGGTTTTCCACTTTAATTTTGAGTGTGACTCCAAATCCAGACCTCCATGGGTTGATACATTTGATTTCCATTTATCATTTTTGTGTGATGTTGTTGTCAGCACATTCATCTATGTAAAGAAAAAAGTATTTAATAAGAATATTTAATTCATTCAGATCTAGGATGTGTTATTTTAGTGTTCCCTTTATTTTTTGGAGCAGTGTATATGAGAGAGAGCGAGAGAGGGAGAGAGCGAGAGAGCAAGAGAGTGAGAGAGAGAGATAAAAATAAAACACCAAAATATATCCTGTACTGCATACATGTACCATACTCACCTTTCCATCTACCACATGATACAAACCCACATCACAATACCCAAAACAATACCCACTTCTACAACCGTATATCCAAAACATCTTCAGATAGAGGGCATCCTTGTCTAATGCCCCGTCTCACCCAGACTGGCCTACTGAGCCCCCCTCCCACCTTGACCATACATGACGCACCAGCATACAACAGCTTCACACAGGTCAAAAAACTCTTCCCAAACCCAAACATCACATTAAACAGATACTCATGGTCCCCTCTATCAAAAGCCTTCTCTTGATCTAAAGAGACCAGTCCAAAGTTCACATTAAAACCTCTCGACAAGTCCAACATGTCCCTGATTAAGAACAAGTTGTCCGTGATTGAGCGTCCCGGTACACAATATGTTTGGTCATTATGTACTATCGAGTCCAAATGGGACTTCAGTCTGTTAGAGAAGACCTTGGCAAATATCTTGTAGTCCGCACAGAGTAATGCCACAGGCCTCCAGTTCTTAAGTTCACACAAGTCCCCTTTTTTGGGCAGGAGAGTCAGAGCCGCCCGACGGCAGCTCATCGGCAACTCTCCTACCTCGACGCATTCACGCAACACACAAAAGAAGTCCTGTCCAATTATTCCCCAGAATGTTTTATATAACTCCACTGGGAGTCCATCGACCCCCAGTGCACGACCGGGGGACATCTGGGTTACGGCCTCTGCCAGTTCATGGGACAACAGAGGAATGTCCGTTTCATCCCTCTGTGCTAGAGAGAGCTTAGGAAGTCCTGTGAACAAGACCTGAGCACACATAGGATCACACACTTCTGCCCTATACAGCTCACAGTCCGCTCCCGCATCTCCCCCACCACAGAGGTCACCCGCCCATCAGACAGCTGTAGACAATGCATACCCTTGGCTTCACCGCTCTGTCTTTCCAAACCAAAGAAGAAGGAGCTGGGAGCAAAAAGTGGCATCTTGTAAGAGCTTTACATTGAACTTCCAATAGGATGCCTGCCGGGGCCCTGGTGAAATAGACAACCCAGCCATGGTTATGTGGTGATCGGAAAATCCCACCGGGAGAATGGTAGCGCCCAACAGCCTATTGCTCAGATTCCTAGACATGTAAAACCGATCGAGTCGGGCTGCACTCACCCTAGCCCCAAAAACCTTCACCCATGTATATACTGTCTTGTGTTAGGATGTTTAGTTCTCCAAACATCCACTAGGTCGAACTGATTAACCTGTTTGGGCTATAGGGGGCGTATTGGAAAAACTGGAAAATATGTGCACATTTTCAAACGGCCTCTTAATCAATTTTTGCTCTTACAATATGCATATTGTTAATACTATTGGATAGAAAAGAGTCTCTAGTTTCTAAAACCGTTTTAATTTTTTCTCTGAGTGGAACACAAGTCCTTTGGCAGCACTTTCCCCGACCAGGAAGTAAAATGCAAGATGTTTATGCTCGCTTCAACGCTCTGCCTATACATGGTCATGCCACCTATGACCCGAAACACACCTCGTACGCCTTCCTCTGGGTGTCAAGAGGACGTCAGAGGAGAAATCTTGCGTTTATCTTGTTCTGACGTGAAATAAGACCTATTTCTTTGACGTGACCGTCAATTTCAGGAAGTCAGAAGCGCGCGACTTGGGAGAGATATCATGTTTTGTTTTGCTGCCGTTTCGGATGTGAACTATCTCCAGCTCGGATTTGATTTGATAAATGAGACCATGTCATCGTAATGTATGTTTTTTCAATATAGTTTAATCAGATTATTTGAATTTTTTCGGGAGTTTTGCCGTGTTCCGTAATGTTTACTTTGTTTACGTTGGAGAGATCCGTGCCACTCGACTAGTACCCCTGCTAAATGAAGATGGAAAGTTGCCATTCTGAATGGATTGAACGACTCTTCTGGACTAAGGACAACTTGATCAACATTCTGATGAAAGATCAGCCAAAGTAAGACCAAATTTATAATGTTATTTCATATATCTGTCGTGCATGTCAACTGGTCGCGCGCGCCCAAGTGTGTCTGTCTGGCGTGGCTATGCTAATTTAGCGCTACATTTAGTTTTCGATGTAAAACATTTAATAAATCGGAAATATTGTCTGGAATCACAAGAATCCTGTTTTTCAATTGCTGCACAGTATGTATTTCTCAGAAATGTTTTATGAGGAGTAATTAGGTATTTGATGTTGGTGTCTGTAAATGTTATGGCTGCTTTCTGATTGTAGCTGAAATGTAATTTATGATTTATACCATAAATATGCACATTTTTCAAAAAAAAACATATGCTATACAATAAATATGTTATCAGACTGTCATCTTATGAAGTTGTTTCTTGGTTAGTGGCTATATATATCTTCATTTGGTCGAATTAGTGATAGCTGGTGATGGACGTAAAAACTGATTGGTGTTAGAAAGTGGTGTCTTTTGCTAAGGTGGTTAGCTAATAGATTTACATATTTTGTCTTCCCTGTAAAACATTTTAAAAATCGGACATGTTGGCTAGATTCACAAGATGTCTGCCTTTCATATGCTGTATTGGACTTGTTAATGTGTGAAAGTTAAATATTTAAAAAAAAATGTATTTTTTGAATTTGCCGCTCTGCCTTTTCAATGGAATGTGGGAGGAGTGCCGCTAGCGGCACCCGTGGCCCCTAAAGGTTAATGATGTCCCTTAAAACTTCTTGTCAATATGGGGGCGCTGTTTCCACTTTGTAAAAAATCGTGCCCAAACTAAACTGCCTCGTACTCAATTCTAGATCGTACAATATGCATATTATTATTACTATTGGATAGAAAACACTCTCAAGTTTCTAAAACCGTTTGAATTATATCTGTGAGTAAAACAGAACTCATTTTGCAGCAAACTTCCTGACAGGAAGTGAAAAATCTGAAATCGAGGCTCTGTTCCAGGGCCTTCCTATTCAATTGACGGAAATCTATGGATATACATGCACTTCATACGCCTTCCACTAGATGTCAACAGGCAGTGAGAGGTGGAATGGGGTTTCTAGCTTGATCTGAGGTCGAACAAGAGCTTTTGGAATGACGTGTCTGGAAATTTCATTGTCTTCCAAGGCGCGAGAAGGAACCCCAGATTGCCTTCTGAAAAGCTTTCGATATACACGGCTAATATCTCCGGCTTTGATTTTATTTGATACATGTGATAATATCATCGTAAAGTATGTTTTTTCAATCGAGTTTTATCAGATTATTCAACGTTTATCGGGAGTTTTGGAGTTTTGCGTTGTTTGCGTCGAGAGAAGATGGACATCTTCGCGCCACTTGGCTAGCCAAGGTTGCTAATTCGACAGGAGAAGAGGACATTCTAAAACCAAACAACGATTTATTCTGGACAAAGGACTCCTTGTACAAGATTCTGATGGAAGCTCAGCAAAAGTAGGAACCATTTATGATGTTATTTCGTATTTTTGTGTGAAATGTGTAGTCCTATTGCGCTGTCTCGCAATAACGCAAGCTGTATGTCGTACTAAAGTTATTTAAAAAAATCTAACACAGCGGTTGCATTAAGAACTAGTGTATCTTTCATTTGCTGTACAACATGTATTTTTTAGTAAAGTTTATGATGAGTTCTTTGACTAAATTAGGTGACTGTCCAAAATATCTCCGGAGAATTTTGTGCATTTTGGCTACGTATTCACATTGTAAAACCAGGATTTGTACCTCTAAATATGCACATTTTCGAACAAAACATATATGTATTGTGTAACATGATGTTATAGGACTGTCATCTGATTAAGTTTTTCAAGGTTAGTGAATAATTTTATATATTTTGCTGGTTTTTGCGATCGCTACCTTTTGCTGCTGATAAATGCGTTTGTGTGTTTGGCTATATTGTGTTTTCGCGTGTAAAACACTTAAAAAATCGGAAATATTGGCTGGATTCACAAGATGTTTATCTTTCATTTGCTCTACACCATGTATTTTTCATAAATGTTTTATGATGAGTATTTAGGTATTTCACGTTGCTCTCTGTAATTATTCTGGCTGCCTCCGGAACTAAACAACGTGCTTGACGGCATCTGCCTGAAAACCTGCCGACAGTACACGGAAACCGCTAGCAAACTTACCAAAACGACTCAGCTCTTTCCTGATTTGGTCATCCGTAATAAACGGAGGCAAATTTGCAACTACCACTCTTGTCAAAGTGGTAGAGAGAGGTGAAATTGGCACCAACACACCCCTTACAAATATTCCACTAGCAATTAGCCTACCAACCAAATGTGCTCTTTTCATGAACACAACCACAATCAATTCTTAGGACAGAGCCCTCCACACCAAACACTCAAACTCCAAAAAACTCCTAGCATGCACCGAGAGAGAGAGTAGAGGAGGAAAGGAAGAGGCATGGAGAAAGGTAGAGAGAGAGATGGTAATAGGCTAAGAGAGACAAATAAAGATGCTAAGGAAAATGTAAAAGCAGGTGATGCGATCAAAAGTAAAACAAAGAGACTGTTGAGAAGAAAGATGAAAACAGGAGGAGAAAAGAAAGGATAGCAAGGAAGAGGGGCGAGTTACACAGTGGGAGTACAAGTTGCAAGAATAGAGTGAAAGAGAGGTGGAGAGATGTGTTTCACAAAAAAATATGTTTTTGCTCCAAACCACATTAAGAAACAAGCAGCAAAACAATAATGTTTCATATAGAGCATTGCCCCAATGGCCAAACTAATCTCCTTTTCCCTTAAATGGTAAGAAAACAGAACAGGCATTCACTTGGCCATCTGTCTCTTGAGGACCCCTCAAGGACCCCTGTCCCCGTGTAGATGACCCTATCATAACCCTATCCCATTGTTTCCATACTGTCTCCCTTTGCACCATGTCACCCGACCCCTTCTGAGCATAACACTAACCAGAGGTACTCACACCCAACAAACACTGGGAGGCAAAAATAAGATGATTTGTATCTTTAATGGAGTAAAATATCACCTTATTTTTGCATCCCAGTGTCAAATGTTTTATTCCATTCATGCCCTTTGAGATGACATTAACTGTGAAGCACTGTGCCACATACTCATTGTACTCACATCCAAGCCTTGAAGTTCAAAATACTGCTGCTTCCCTTCAGTCAGTCAATTTCAGTAGAACATACTATGTGGAGTCGCACTCTGGCGACTTCGGTTGAAGGATCTACAATCACGCCTGACAAGGCCAATTAAATTTGCATCTCGCTGGAAGCCCTGCCTTCCACAGGTGATAAGCATGAGCCTCAGATTCACTCTTTACCTCGGTGTGAAGAGGAACAATTCACACTCTTAAAACAAACAACTATAAAATTTTGCGACACCTAAACTGTCCCATAGTGGTAGAGCGTGCACACCCCTGGACATTGTGTGCTGAACAATTATATTGAACAAAAATATAAACGCAATATGTAATGTTAGTCCCATTTTTCATGAGCTGAAATAAAAGCTAGGCGAACATTTTCATAAGCACAAAAAGCTTATTACTCTCAAATGATGTGTACAAAATTAGTGAGGATTTCTCATTTGCCAAGTTAATCCATCCACCTGACAGGTGTGGCATCTCAGGAAGCTGATTAAACAGCATGATCATTACACAGGTGCAACTTCTTCTGGTGATAATAAAAGGCCACTAAAATGTGCAGTTTTGTCACACAACACAATGTGACCGATGTCTGAAGTTTTGAGGGAGCGTGCAATTGGCATGCTGACTGCAAGAATGTCCATCAGAGCTGTTACCAGAGAATGTAATGTTAATTTCTCTACCATAAGCCGCCTCCAATGTCGTTTTAGGGAATTTGGCAGTGCATCCAACCCGGCCTCACAACCGTAAACAATGTGTACCACGCCAGCCCAGGACCTCCACATCCAGCTTCTTCACCTGCGGGATCATCTGAGGAGGGGGAGGGGGATGTTGAGGAGTATTTATGTCTGTAATAAAGCCCTTTGTTGAGGAAAGACTCATTCTAATTGACTGGGCCTGACTCCCTAGTGTGTGGACCTTGCTCCCAATATGGTGGGCCTATGCCCTCCTAGGCCCACGCCTGACTGCGCCCCTGCCCAGCCATGTGAAATCCTTAGATTAGGGCCTAATTTATTTATTTCAGTTGACTGATTTCCTTCTATGAACTGTGACTCAGTAAAATCGTAGAAATTGTTTCATGTTGCGTTTATATTTTTGTTCAGTATAGTTATTATTTTATTTGCTAGTGCAATGTGTAAGATGGCTAAGAAAGTGACCGAAACGACAATGGCTATGCAGGGTTCAGTGTTGAGATCATGCCCCAAGTCAGTATTTCTCTGAAAGATTCTCACAATTTATGTGTAGTTTGTCTCGGCTTGGAAAACGCCCTTGCACGAACCAGTCAGTGTGCGAATTGACACGTATTTCGAGCAAACTCCCTGGAAAGACGTGTAGCATTCTTGAAGAAGCTTGGAGTTACCGATGGTGACTTTCCTTTCCAGGATGCCGGTACCTCTGCTGGGACTGAGGTGCAGGAAGTGGAGAGAGACTTTGGGCTGTGGTCAGAACATGTGGAACTAGCATGCCAACAGGGAGATAGTGTGACAGCTGGTTACATACAGGGCCCAGATTCGGATGAAGACTTGGTTCTCTGGACGCCTCCAGTGGTTTCTAGGGTGATCAAAAGGACTTAGTTCTGGGACAGCCACCTCCTCGCGATAAGGGAGTAGCAGGGGAAAAACTAGTATCCAATGCATCATTCATAGAATTGTTCCGCAGGGCGGCTATGCATTTGAAGGTGAAGTGGCCTTGTTCAAACCCGCTTCAGAAGTCATCAAGGTTCGGTGGGAAGCAACTGGCCCCTGTCGCTGCCACAGTCAAGCACCACCTACCCCTGTTTCTGGATTTCATCTAAGAATTGACAACAACCTGGTCCAAACCGCATTCAGCTAAGCTGATGCTTTATGAGTGTGACCCCTTCATGGATCCGGAAGGGATGGAGGGGGCAGGGCTGGTACACAAGCAACCGGGCGATGGAAAGTTAGCTGGCCACCTAGCCCTATTGGTAACAAAGGCATGGCTAATGTGAATCCTATGTTCCCTAACAAGCAGTGTCGCTTTTCGGCTGCTCAGCTGGAGAAGGTGTATCGTGCAGAGGGGGTGGCTGCCCGAGTCCTGTTGTCTTTCACTATGCTGCAGGTCTACCAGACCGAGTTACTGGAGGACATGGTCACGGCTCTGGCCACAGGAGAGCCCATGCAGAGCTCTGGATGAGACCTGTGTTACGGCCAACTTCATTCATGGGGTTCGGGAAAAGCATGGCAGCTACTGTGGTGGCACAACGTCATCTTTGGTCAACGTTTCGCAGGTGCACGAGAAGGACAGACAGTGATACCTTGTTGAGCCAATTTCTCCCACGTGGTTGTTTGGTTTGGCCCTGGAGGCTATGCAGGCCGGTTCAAGGCCAAAAAGAAGCAAGACGAGGCGCTGCATGCTTTTCTCCCTCGGAGGTCCTTTGGCGATGCCAAGGGTGGCACTTTCCAGAAGGCCGGCAGTCAGAGCTCCGCCGGCTAAGCGGATCGGCCTGGTTCCCAGGCGCAACACCAGTATGCCTGGCTCCCTGCTTCCAGGGTCGAGGTGAGAGATGGTCCTGACACCTCACAGGGAAAAGACAGCCCCCACACACCTAGCTCGGGGATGGGGGGGTGAAACAGCCAATTGAGGTATGTCACCAATGGCACCGATGAGGGGCCAGGGGCTGAGGGTATTGGCCTACCTTGATGACTGGCAGATAGCAGCAGAATCAAGGGAACAAGCAGTGTTACACACATCCAGGCTGAAGTCCAATGTTCAGTCTCTAGGTTTAATTTTATACCAGGAAAAAGCTGTCTAACCCCATTGCAGCGCATTCCATTCCTTAGTAAATCAAGCTTTTCTATCCAGGGAGAGGGTGCCCTGGTTCCAGCTCTGCTTGGCCCAATTTAGGTTGGGGGTGAACAGTACGTTTTCGTCAGTTCCTGCACCTTCTGGGGATAATGGCTTCTATGAGAGTGGTTATTCCCCTGGGACTATTATTGATGCGGTACATCCAGTGCTGGATACTAGTGACATGCTTTGATGCATCTCACCACCTAAACTGGCCAAATCAGTGGAGGGATCCCCAGCCACTGTCACAAGGGGTTCTCATGGGTGTTGTTCCACAAGGTGGTCACGACAGACGCGTCCCCCCCAAGGGTGTGTTGTGCGGTGCAAGGGTTACTCAATTTGGAGAATATGGACGGTGTCACAGAGTGCACAGCAGATCAATTACCTTGAACTTCTGACGATTTACTTAGTGCTAAGGCACCACCTCCCACGTTTGTCAGGCCGACATGTGCTGGTCAGATTCGACAACATGACAACAGTGGCATACATCAACAGACAGGGGGGACTAGGTCCCTCCCCTTCCTCACCTTGGCTCGCTCCCTGTTGCTGTGGAGCAGTGCGCATTTGCTCTCCCTTCAGACAGTGCTTGTTCCAGGTTGCCTCAACTCGGGTGCGGACCTGCTATTCAGGGGGAGCCCTCTTCCTCAGATGTGGAGACAACGCCCCTGGGTGGTTCCGCTGGGAACGGATGCTCTGGCAAACCAGTAGCCTCAAACCCTCCTTTACGCGCTTCCGCCAGTGGTTCTGATTCAGCCCATGTTGGAGAGGGTGCACCGGGAGGGCTTATCATACATTTTTGTGGCTCCATGTTGGCCCAGGCAGCCTTGGTTCGTGGAGCTCATTCACCTTTAGGCGGGGCCCCGTGGCAACTCCCGTTGCGCAGTTACCTGTTGTCCCAGGTACACAGGTTTGGCACGAGAGGCCAGAGATTTGGTTCCTATGGGTCAGGCCACTGAGAGGGCCAATATGATGGCTAGGGGTTTACCTCCCAATGTTATAGCTACCATTCAGTCTGCAATGGTGCCCCCCACAAGAGGGCTGTATGTGTTTATCCCCAGTGTATTTATACCTGTGTTCTCTGTTTGTCTGTTGCCAGTTAATTTTGATTCGTGAAACTTACCAGCATTTGTCCCCTTGCTCCTGTCTGTTCTTGTTCCTGTTTTCTAGTTTTTCCCAGTTTTGACCTTTCTGCCTGCCCTGACCCTGAGCCTGCCTCCCGTTCTATACCTTGCCACACCTCTCTGGATTATTAACCCCTGGCTGCCCTGACCCTGAAACTACTGCCTGCCGTTCTGTACCTGTTGTACCCTTTCTGGATTACTGACCTCTGCCTGCCCTTGACCTGTTGTTTGCCTGCCCCTGTACTAGAAATAAACGGTTACTTCGACACTGTCTGCATCTGAGTCATACCTGAAACCCGATAAACAGTACTTATTGTCATAATGTTATGGTTTCTTCCTTCCCTGGTAGTTCATTGATAGATAACAATTTAATTGATAAGATTACTGATTGGCCAGAGATTCTACCCAGTTGCGAATCAGTTCCTTAATTGAGGAAAGAAATAGTGAAATCCCAGTATAGGCTGGATGACATTGTTTTCACTTCTTTAAATATGCCATTTAGCAGACACTTTAATCCAAATTGATTTACAGTAGTGCAAACATTTTCCATTTTATGGGTGGGCCCAGCGGGAATCTAACCCACAATCCTGATATTCCGAGCACAATTCTATACCAGCTGAGCCACACAAGACCCCTTCATGCTCCAACTCAAGGATCCCTTGTCCAAAGAATGAGCCAAAATACTCTATACTGCTATGGTACCCTTTATGTGGTCAGGAGACAAGGTGAAAATGTAGCATACAATATGGTACGGTTATTTAGAAACTGTGTAACATGTTAATTCATTTAGATTGGTCGATGGAGCCTTTTATTAGGGTCTTTTGACTGTGATCCGTTTTGTTGCAGTCGTTCTATTGAGCAACAACTAATTCGGTGGAACGTTGATCGAGATTACAAGCGATTGACTCGAGTTCTGCCTAAGCATTATCGATAGCTTGGTCCATCACTCGATACTGATCCAGTGACAGACAAACATGACCAAGGGATGATTTCTTGCTTGAAGCTAATGAGTGGGATATGTAGTGGCAGAGTGTGTGTGAGAGAGAATAATAATGTACATGTGTGTGCCTGTATGTGTATTAGAGAGAGTGAGTGTGAATGCATCCATGTGTGAATGTGCCCAGGTTTGTGTTTGTGTGTGAGTGTATTAGAGTGCCCATGTGTTTGTGTGTGTGCCCATGTCCTTGTGTGTGTGTGTGTGTGTGTGTGTGTGTGTGTGTGTGTGTGTGTGTGTGTGTGTGTGTGTGTGTGTGTGTGTGTGTGTGTGTGTGTGTGTGTGTGTGTGTGTGTGTGTGTGTGTATGAGAGTCTGTGTGTCTATTGGCAGAGAGGAAACCCAGGAAGGTCATGAATCCTCTTGCAGATACAAGGCACACGTTCCATGATTGATACGCGTAGTTACTTTATCACCAATGCCCATGCATACCAATGAATTGCCGGCTGAATTCACTTCATTCATGACAAGACGTCTTCCCGGACCCATCTTCTACAGTTGCATAAAGCACATGAGAGCCGGGGAAACTAGGGAAAGTCACAACCATTATCGATCACGACAAGAGGGAACCCTTCAATGTGACCTAGAAAGGCAAGACATTAACACACACACACAAATACTCTCACTCTCTCTCTCACACACACACACACACAGCTTAGAAAACCACTACTGAAGATAACTATTTGTTTTACTTTCATGCCAAAGGATACGAGATAAATGAGGGGAATGTCAAATGGTTTAGGTCATTGTATTACAGGGGTTTCCAAACTTTTTTGGCCCACGACCCCAATTTGGTATCTGAAAATTGTGAACAAAATGATGTAGCCTGATGAACAGCCAATGTTTACTTTTTTATTTGGGGCTATGGCAGTCCATTGAAAAACATTCGAACAGTATTGTCTTCTCGGCTCACCATCACAAACTGTTAATGTGGGGCTATAACACTCAATTGCAAATACATCTGACAATGTATCTTATCTCACCGCCACTAATGAGATGGGTATGCTTGATGCATGTCGCGTCGGATATTCTCAAAGTCAGGGGGCGTGGTCGACAGTGCACACCTCATCTCTGCTGTCACATCGATTTTTAAGGTTAACCACATTACAATGATTTTTTAAGGATATTGGAAATTCTTCTCTCGGTTTGGGAACCGTTGTTGTAATAGCCTCTTCATTTGGGATTGAAGTGAGCTATCAAATATTATATTGGCTTAATATATAATATTATATAAAGCAGACGGTTTTATCCAAAGAGACTTACAGTTTAAGTTTAACCCACTGCTCTGTCGTTACAAGCTACAAAGGACCAGCTTCAGGACATCACATCACCGAACAGCTCTCTTTGTGACGGTCAAGCAAACAGCCACTTGCAACCGTCACATCTTTACATCTTCTACTAAAGTCAACAAAAAGTTGAAAAATGGAAAGCAGTGTCAATTTTGATAAAAATTCTGCTACTCAAATGCCCCCAAGAAAGCATTCAACTATATACGATGATCTATCATTTTTCATATTTCTCAATTGTGGCTGGATTTGCCTTTAGGAATATCTACGACTAAACAGGTTGTTACTGCGTCTTTAAAGCAAATCCAAACAAAAAAGGGACAGAGAAAAATGTCCAGAGAATGGGGTGGCTGTCGAAGGGAATGAGGAAGCGCAGCCAAGATCGCAGACGTCGACTGTTTTAGCGGCAGTGACAGGCCATTGATTAAATGGCCATCGCCTTGGAGAAAAAAGGCACGTGTAGTGCCGGAATGAATGGTGCAAACGGAGAATCAATCGCTCCACCCCTTCCTCTCTTCCCCTGGCTTGAGGAGATAGCGTAATGCTAGTTGGGGCGATCAGATGAAAGGGTGGGTTCTGAAGTGGTGGTCTTCAAGCCTTCTTTATGCAGATCAAGATACGCCGCACAGTGATTTTTAACGCTTCACGCTGCTAAATTGATTGCGAAGGTCTGTGGGCTTGTGGTTGGTTTTTAGTTCTAACACAAAATGAAAGATGAAAATATACACATGCTTTTTAAACACTGAACCAAATGTCTCTAAAAGCTTGATATCAAGGGGCCTAGATTCAGTGAATTCCCAATTTTGCATTGCCAGGTAAAAACAAAAAGGCCCACCTACTGTGCCTGGGTAAGCTTACTACATTAAGCTAACGCTAACAGCTAACGTTCGCTAACACAAACATGACTAACGCAAACATCATTGTTTCCCGTACAGGCTAGCGAGGGCATTTACTCCACATTTGGGAGGAGTGTTTGTAACGGCCCGTGTCGCTGACTAAACGTTGCTTGCCAGACACTGATAGAGTGCAAACCAGATTCCTGATGAATTTTTTATTCTGCTGCATCATGTGCATCGAGGCAGCACATTTAAAATGGGTATAGGATCTTCATGGCACTTGCCAACATGCTATGTACGTTAGGAATTAATAAATGTTGTAAAGATTCCTTTAGATCTCCCGATGCAGGTCAGTGACCTAGTTTGAATGCAGGCTTTGACCATAATGCCAGGGTACCCAACGTTCAAATATATATTTTTTTAAATGTAACCTTTATTTAGCCAGGTAGGCTAGTTGAGGCCAAGATAAAGAAAAGCAGTGCGACACAAACAACAACACAGAGTTACACATGGAGTAAACAATAAACAAGTCAATGACACAGTAGGAAAAAAAAGAAAGTCTATATACAGTGTGTGCAAAAGGCATGAGGAGGTAGGCAATAAAAAGGCCATAGGAGTGATTAATTACAATTTAGCAGATTGACACTGGAGTGATAAATGAGCAGATGATGATGTGCAAGTAGAGATACTGATGTGCAAAAGAGAAGAAAAGTAAATAAAATAAAAACAGTATGGGGATGAGGTAGGTAGATTGGGTGGGCTATTTACGGATGGACTATGTACAGCTGCAGCGATGGGTAGGTGTGACATGAGGAAATTGTCTGAGCTATCTTTCGTGCGGGATGCATATTTAAACGGTGACATGCATTCCAAATGCTACACGGTGGTTGTGGAGACAGAGTTAGATAAGATAGAGACGGACTGGGGAGAAAGAAAGGGAGGGAGGGAGGGAGGGAGGGAGGGAGGGAGGGAGGGAGGGAGGGAGGGAGGGAGGGAGGGAGGGAGGGAGGGAGGGAGGGAAAGCGAGACCGCCACGCAGGACACAACAACAGTACAGTAGAGAAGTCTACCAACAGCCGGCGTTGTGGGAGCAAACGAGCGAGAACAAGTGGATATGGCAGAGGGAGATGAAAGGGGAGATCATTTTGAGAGAGGGAGAAAGAGAGGAGAGAGACAGGAAGAAAACAGAAAGTGAGGGGAATAAGCAACACAATCCAACACTCAATTCGTGCAAATATGTACAAAAAGTATTTTAGCAAATGTTGTGTGCTTTTGTGTGGCTTAATTCATTTTAAAATACACACATTTCTCTGCAACTTCATTCATAGGAAAATACATTTTTGGAGGTCACACTTCGTAACAATCTTTCAAAAGTTATTGGAGCAATGCACTTTGGGAAATTGTGTTCTACACTGCCTTTTCTTGTGTCCCACATGTATTTAAATAAAACAACAAACATGTTAACAACCCAATATTGTTAATAAACCAGGTTGTCACCGAAATGCTTATAATAGTAGCCTTATTTTTTTTTTATGTTTATGCCAAAACTATTTTCTATGCTTATTTTCACTTAATACTTTGGGATACTGGTGCTGTGTTGTATTTTATGAGGGTTGCCAGATTGGAGTAAAAAACTGTTTTCTTTTTTTTTTTTTTTTTTGTGGATTAAATCAATCTACACACAATACCCCATAAGGACAAAGCGAAAACAGGTTTTTGGACATTTCCTCTGCAGCACTCCGCCAATCAGGCCTGTATGGTAGAGTGGCCAGACGAATGCCACTCCTCAGCTAATGGTGGAAACCAGGCACCACTCATCACCTGGCCAATACCATCCCTACGGTGAAGCATGGTGGTGGCAGCATCATGCTGTGGGGATGTTTTTCAGTGGCAGGGACTGGGACACTAGTCAGGATCGAGGGAAAGATGAACGGAGCAAAGTACAGAGAGATCCTTGATGAAAACCTGCTCCAGAGCGCTCAGGACCTCAGACTAGGGCAAAGGTTCATCTTCCAACAGGACAATGACCCTAAGCACACATCCAAGACAATGCAGGAGTGGCTTTGGGACAAGTCTCTTGAGTGGCCCAGCCAAAGGCCGGACTTGAACCCGTTCAAACATCTCTAGAGAGACCTGAAAATAGCTGTGCAACGACGCTCCCCATCCAACCTGACAGAGCTTGAGAGGATCTGCATAGATGAACGGGAGAAACTTCCCAAATACAGGCGTGCCAAGCTTGTCGTGTCAAACCCAAGAAGACTCAAGGCTGTAATCACTGCCAAAGGTGCTTCAACAAAGTACTGAGTTAAGGGTCTGAATACTTATGTTAATGTTATATTTCTGTTATACATTTGCAAATATTTGCAAATATTTAAAAAACGTTTTGCTTTGTCATTATGGGGTATTGTGTGTAGATTGATGAGGGGAAAAACTATTGTATCCATTTTAGAATAAGGCTGTAGCGTAACAAAATATGGGAAAAGTGAAGGGGTCTGAATACCTTCCAAATGCACTGTATGTAGGCTTACACTTATGGCACTTCCAAGGCCAATTCATGATGACATGTTATATACTTAGGTTACTGTAACAAGGCGTATGCTAGCATTGTAGGCCTACTGCCTCTGTCCAGAGGCCTACTAGGCTTTCATGGCAACGGCTGTTGGAGTTTACTTCGCAACTTTTGAGACCTGGTTAGACTCCCTGTTGTAGCTTTCACTTTCTTCCACAACATTGATGGCAGCATTGGGATCACGCCCAGCTCACGTCTAGTTCTGTGATCTAGTGGTGGGAAGCATTCGGTTTTCAACATTGTGTTGGGTGGTATTACATTGATATAGCTAGTGAAAAATGGATAAGTAACGATGGGCGTGACGGATAGAAGTAGTCACTAGAAGTGTGATCAAGCCTTACACCAAAGTTGCCTAAAGCTGAATGGAAAGTGTTATACCCTGACCAGTTATTCAGAAGAAAATCCTCTGGGATTGTTTCATTTAAATAAGTTAACTTACCAGTGTGGACCCAGAACAAACACATTCTACACATTTACAAATGACCTGTTTAAAAGTGTTATTACAACCAGGGTGTTCTTTTGTTACTGAATCAAAATCAAATAACCTGACATTGATCCACATCATATGGGTAATGTGTTATGCAGCAAAACACAACTAATATTTTTGTTAGGTTGCAAACCAGTAATATGAATCACTCTTGATCATCTTGTTCTGATCTAATGAGATGGATGTAAGATTTTCTACGGCCTATAACCGAGGCCGTTCCCAGTCATGAAGGACGAAGCGAGGCCCCTCTTGGTTCTCATTGGCGAAAACTGAACTCAAGTTAGGGGTTATATGTCAGACTCTCCTTTACTTTGCCCAACATATTATACCCCAGAGGTTGTAAATAAACCCTATTTAAGATGATAGAACTTGTATCATTATTATAGGGCTGTGAAACCCATAGCTGAATGGTTTCAGATTGAGCATTTCTCACTGGAAATTGCTGCTGACATTGAACATAGCTTAGGGTTAGGGTATTTACTTAATTTCAGACTCTCCTACGGCACTATTTCCAATACCTTATACCCGATAGGTTGTAAATAAACACTTTTTAAGCTGATATAACTTGTATTATTATTGTTATAGGGCTGTGATACCCATAGTCGTCAGACTGAGCATTTCTCACCATTTATTTACGGAGAGCAATTTCCATTTTATAACAGGTAATGTCAATGTATATACAGCAGTGTGTCGATTAATAATTGCTTTCTTCAGTGGAAATACAGAATATGTATAAAAATGCCAAATATACCAAAAGCTAAATCAAGCAGAGATTTACGACTATTTGACCATGCTAATCATTACTGAAACATGCAAACTACAAACATTTAACCAGTTAAACATAATGAATGTGTGACCACGAGATACAAATATTTTATAAAAAATTATTAATACTAAAGTCAAGAGTTGGCTATAACATGAGTAAAAAAATGTTAGTGTGTGTATATTTGTGTGTGTATTATGGTGTGTAATAGAATTTCCCATCATAAAAATGTATCCCCATTCCCCAATCAAATACCTTTATTGATACCCCAAAAAAAATCTGCCAACCTTCAAAAAATTCTGCATTACCTTGTATAAAATGCATTATGAAAGAAATGGTGTAACGTACATGATAAAGTGGAGCCTTGTATAAAACACATTATGAAAGAAATGGTGTAACGTACATGAAAAAGTGGAGCCTTGTATAAAACGCATTATGAAAGAAATGGTGTAATGTACACGAAAAAGTGGAGCCTTGTATTAAATGCATTATGAAGAAAATGGTGTAATGTAGGCTCCATGAAATTGTCACGCCTGGTCCCGCTCTTCCCCCTTGCGCTCGAGGGCGTCAGGCTCCCCAGCATTACGCATTCCTGCCACCATCATTACGCACACCTGCCTTCCCCCGTCACGCGCATCAGCGATAATTCGACTCAATCACCTATGTCATTACCTCCCCTATATCTGTCTGTTCCCCCGCTCTGTTCCCATCCCACTTCAGGCCTAAGCCAGCTCATCCGTCTGTCACGCCCTAGCTGGCTCGAGAGGTTTCTTGCCCCGATTGGCTCGGAAGGCGCCCATTCCACTTCAGGCCTCAGCCGGATCGTCAAGATTTTACGCCCAGCCGGCTCGGCAGGCTGCTACACCACCGCCGGATCATCGTGCCCCACGCCTCAGCAGGATCGACAGGCCTTCATGCCCCAGCCGGATCGTCAGGCTCCTATGCCTCAGCCAGCCCGTCAGGCTCTCCCAGGTGGGACGCCGGGTGGCCCCCCTAGAGGGGGGGGGGGTACTGTCACACCTTCTCCCGCTCTTCCCCCCTGGTGCTCGAGGGCGCCAGGCTTCCCAGCATTATGCACTCCTGCCACCATCATTACGCACACCTGCCTTCCCCCGTCACACGCATCAGCGATAATTGGACTCACCTGGACTCAATCACCTCTGTCATTACCTCCCCTATATCTGTCTGTTCCCCCGCTCTGTTCCCCAGCTCTGTTTATGTTTGACTCCCCATACCTCTCTACTCCTGCGTCGGTTCTTACAGAAATATGAAATGCGTTATGAAGAAAATAGTTTAGGCCTACTGTTGCCTACACAAAAAATGGCCCTTTCTGACTACAAGTGCACCAGTATCCCAAAGTATTAAGCAAAAACTAGTATAGAAAACAGTATTGGCATTCATGAAGAAAAAAAACAACGTAAGGTTACTATTATATTAAAATTAGTTTGGTGACAACCTGGCTGATTAACAATATTGGGTTTATAACATGTTTTTTTTTATATGAATAAATGTGGAACACAATAAAAGGCACTGGCATATAAATGAGGGAGTGTGTGAGTAAATGAACAACAGGGAGGGTTGATAAAACAGAGAGAAGGGGAGGGGAGAGACAGAATGGAGGGGGAGGAATATATCTGTGTGCACAGGCGTGTTTGCACTCAAGATCAAGGGGGCATAATCTGATGGAACAATCTTTCCAGTATCCATCCCTAGTGGGGGGCTTACGGCAAAAAGTGCACCCTTCACCTGCAAGTTTCCCTTGACTTCACCCACTAGCCACTACATATGGGTACATGCGGAGGGCACACAGAGTGATATACATCCACACACAGTCCAGATACACATACGTTACACAGGCTCACACACACTCCCATGAACCCAGAACAGAGAGTGAAAGCTAGCATGGTGAAGGCTATGTGTTGAAACAAGCTGTGGGTGAGTGGATTAGGACAAGCCTGTTCAAACACACCAGAGAGAGACACCAACCCTGCATCAAGGGCAGAGGGGATGGGGTGTGTGTATGTAGGGGGAAGGGGGGGTGGGGTTGTTTGTGTACTCTATGAGTACAGTCCTGGCATGTGTGCATATTCACACAGATAACGGAGCTTCCAAATACTTTCAAACACCCATGCTGAATCTCAGTCATCTTTCACTCTAAGGTTGTGGAGGTAAAGAGAGAGTGAAAGTCCACTGACAAATTACCACAACAGCTTCCTCATGCATGGCATCCATTCTGCCCAAGCAGGCCCAAGGACCCTGCTTCCCCCCTCTGTTTGAATCATTCCCAATGACACAGTGATTACTCAGCCCATCTTTCTACATCTTCCACCTTCCAAGGACAGCAGTATAGGAAGAAACCAGACCAAGGTTGAAATACTATTTCAAATATTTAAATTATTTTCACATACATTCAAAGTAATTATTCAAATATATATTATTTGAAAAGACAAGTAGTTTAATATTTTATTGGTATTTGGAAATACACAAATACTGTACTATTTTCAAATTACTGGATTAAATGCATGGGAGTGTATTTAAGTCAGTGTATTTGAATATTTGAAATACAATTTGGCAGACTATTTGGTTTTTACAAATAACCATTCAAATACTCAAATAAAAGTATTTGTTTTGTGCTGTGTATTTGAAAATAGAAAAATACAACCCCCAAAAAATGTAATACCAGATACTCAAATACACATGTATTTAAACCCAGATCTGCAGCAACAAAGCTGCAAGAGAGCATGGAGAGTAGGCTAGTACCCATGTTGAACGGCCGGGGGGCTAACGGCAAGACTGCATCTGCTGGGGGCAAGGGGAGAATTAGTATGAAGTAGGCAATTTCCCTTTTTCTTTTCCCCTTCATTGCCACAGGCTAAGTTCATCTTTCCCAGCGCTCCCCTGGCGATCACAGAAAAGGGCTCTAGAACGGGTGCGCTTCGGAGAAAGAGCTGGTGTCGTTTGAAGGAAAAATTGTTGACAAAGGGCGATGGTTGAACTTTAATTAGTGTAGAAGGGTGATACAGAGAGGAGTATTGTGGGGGTTTGGTGATATAATAAAAACAAAACGAAGGTGAGGTTGTAGGGCGCGGACGGACATGTCCGGTGACAGGTGGTGCATGGGAGTCGATTTTGATTGTTCTTCAGACGAAAGAAAGAAAGAAAGAAAGAAAGAAAGAAAGAAAGAAAGAAAGAAAGAAAGAGAAAGAGTGAAAAGGAAAGGAGGGAAGGAGCGCTGAGACAAATAGATGAAACTCCCTGTCAGGGCTTAGATCTCTGCCGCAAACTGACAGAGGAGAGACGGAGAGAGAGGGTGAAAAAGAGGGAGAGAAATAAAGAGAGGCGAACAGCCAGGGGAGTGACTGGCATTCCCTTTGTGAGCGGTACATTCAAAGAGCCTGTCATATCTGATAGGAAGCCTCGGAGAGAGAAGGGAGAGCTGACAGCTCGGGCGACGGTAGCAGTGGGGAGTGTGTGGATTTCAGCGCTACCGGCTATTAGCACGATATTAGCACAATGTTCGCGTTAGCTTTAAGTGCTTTGACTATTAGCATCTCAGCTTGTGTCTAAAAGTGGACTTTAATAACCACTATTATCATATCACCAGATTGGGGTGGAAATCATGAATTATTGGTGTTAATGGGTGGAAGGCCATACGTCTACGCTACCCAACTCAATAATTCAATAACAATGTCCCCCCTTGAATAAAAATGAGTATTTAAAGCATTTTCCGGAAGCTTGAGCTTGTATATGTCAATGCAAAAGTGAATTTGCAGAGTCGAATTATGGATTTCACCATCATTTCAATAGGTTCCTACTTGCCACCTAGCAGGTGAAATGATTTGTAATTTGAGTCAGAACTCACACAGAAAAAAAGGCCTACTTGATGTAAAGCTCAAGACTTAGATGTAAATATGTTCCCTTTTTCTTAATTGGGAATTATAAAACTGGTTGTTTGGATCCTGGATGCTGATTGAATGACACGCTTTCCAAGCAGAACTGTATTGGCAGTCACTGGCAAACCCATGCCTGCTAACAGTTCCATCGAATGATCAGTGCACCTTCATAAGAATATCATCATGTTCACGTTGCTGTCCAAACCAACTTATTTCTCCTTGCTTCCACCCTAGCATTTGGTTTGGTACAGCGGGGGTTAATATAAGCTTTGTTGTCTGCCTGTCCGACCTAAGAAACAATGTTTCACTCTGCTATCGCGTCGAACAACCCCACGTACCTGTGACTGTATTCATGATACAGCACTGTCCCCGTAATTAAGCAACGAGTACTGTTGCAGTGAATATGGGTGATGCAGTGCCAAGTCAAAACTAAGTAGAAATGTACTGTATTTTACAGTACAGCAATTGCCAGGTATTTCCTAAGAATTTGCATAGTTAATTGGTTATTATAATAATAGCCTAATAATGACTTATATGTTTCAGTTTGAACGAACAGAAACACTCGCTCAATCCGACAACCCAATTCTAATCAAAAACCAACCCGACCCCAAAGTTACTTTCAATCCAAAATGATATTTTCAAACATCTGTTCAGGCCCGACAAACAACAAAGAAAGAAAGGCGGAAAAAGGCAAACCAGCTGGTGTTGTCCAAAAATAGCATTGACGCCACACTCTTCCTCCTCTCGTTTTCACCGAGGCGAGCAAGGCGAATGGCAGCACATCACCTCAGGTGCAACATATGCTCTTAATTCTAATCAATTTAGCTCTCAGCTGGACCGTGATGGGGAGGTGAAGAAATGGTAAGGAGGGGTGGGAGGAGGACAGGAGGGTAGGATGGCATCTCCAGTTGATCGGGGGAGGGGGGGGGCTGTGTGTGTGTTTGAAAGAGAGTTGTGGGAGGTGGCACATCTCTGCCTATGTGAAGGGGTTGACAGCACATGCTGGGTGGTTAATGCAGGTGCAGTGGACGGACGTCAATAAGTAAGGTGGGAGAAAAAAAGGATGATTTCAAAAAGGTCAGGTGGAGAGAGGGTGAAGAGGGAGAGGGGGAAGAGAGGATGCAGAGAGAAAGGAGGACAGAGTAAGAGCGAGATTTCACAGAGCATAGGTGGGGAGACAGTGAGGAAGAGGATGGAGAAGGAGAGAAAAAAAGAGAGGGAGGAAGACGAAAGAGGAAGGGGTAGAACCAAGACTGAGAGAGAGTGAGTCAACAGAGCAGAGGTAAGAAGACCGAGAGAGAGTGAGAAAGAGAGGGAGGAACAAAGACAGAGGCACGGAAAGAGAATGGCAAGCAGAGGTAACGGAAAATGACAATTGGAGATAGATAGGAAGGCAGACAGAAAAAGAGAGATGATGAGTGAGAGACACAGAGAGAGAGAGTGTGTGAGAGAGAGAGAGAGAGAGAGAGAGAGAGAGAGAGAGAGAGAGAGAGAGAGAGAGAGAGAGAGAGAGAGAGAGAGAGAGAGAGAGAGAGAGAGAGAGAGAGAGAGAGAGAGAGAGAGAGAGAGAGAGAGAGAGAGAGAGAGAGAGAGAGAGAGAGAAATTATTCCAGAGACCCGTGAGCTCCTAGCTCCCTTCTGGTAATGTCAGAGCAGCGAATCAAGGCACATTAATATCACTCTCGTAACTGACTCTGAAGACCTTTTTTATGACTAATTGATAAATAATACTTAATTAACACGTCACAGATCATTTATTGCAGACCTTTTCAAATTCTCATGAAGTATGCATGAATCACTCTGTTAGACAATGGGAGAGATGGACCGCTCTTTGGATTATTCATTCATCTTTCTGTCTCCCTTTCATATTAGGTGCACAGTGCCTACACC
Source organism: Salvelinus alpinus (assembly GCF_045679555.1). Taxonomy (NCBI): domain Eukaryota; kingdom Metazoa; phylum Chordata; class Actinopteri; order Salmoniformes; family Salmonidae; genus Salvelinus; species Salvelinus alpinus. The sequence goes on along the minus strand of NC_092118.1, from coordinate 1,880,475 downwards.
GTACAATACAAGGTATGGCATTTACAAAGCAATGTCAAACTAGAGCAAGAGTTGATAAAGGAAAGACTAGCTATAGTTTAACTCAATTAAATTGTCACATTTTCGAAAATAAAATTCCATGTTCTCAAAACAGGGGTTGTATTTATTTGGCACAATGCAGAAGAAAACAGACTGAAACAGGGAGGGACTACATGGACATAGCCAATACGACATTTTCCTTTTTGGGTTTCTATTGCTAAATGTTTTTAAATGATTTCCATCGCGTGCCTCAATGAACAAGAGCCAGTTAAACACAATGTCAAAATATACGTCTGCAACGATTGAATTTAATTCCTGCCCAGGAGTGTAGGACAAAGTATAATGATTATACCAATGTATCAAATCTGTACAGTCTCAACCAATATTATATTACAACTTTGTGTTAAGATTTCTCTTTCAGTTTTACCCTCGCTCTGACACCTACACAGAGAAACACTCTCTCTCTCTCTATCACACAGACACACATGCACACACAAAGTCACACTCACACACACCTGCTGAGTCGCTTGGGGCCACAGTCGGTAATCAGACAGTGTGGCGAGGGTGTTAATATAAAATGTGAAACAAGATCACATCAAGCCCAAAGAACTGGCAACCAACTATCCAACTGTGCTCCCAATAATAACATTATTGGCATTAAGGTACTACCTAGGAAAATATTGGCCAATTACTTCATCACCCTATGAATGTATTGGACTGTTGTGAATGAGTTACTATCGATAACACCTTGTAATCTCAAATCTCAAGCATTTCAGTATGGCTGAAGGTGCCATAAATACCAATATTTTGTCTGTGTAAGTCTTTCCCTAGACAATGGCCCCGAAAGCAACATCAAGGTCCTCTGGCATGAATTTAAACCAATAGAAGCCAAACTTTTAGGCCAGAGCTAGTTAGGCGGGGGGCCCTGCCTTTACAATGTTAGGGGTAATACTGATCCGTACAACATCCATCTTCATCAGTTCCCTTTCAAATAGTATTTGGCTCCCTTGACTAGCGACTGAGACACAGAGTAAACCTCATTAATCCTTAGAGCAGAGCATGTTATCTCACTGCTGTGTGTGTGTGTGTGTGTGTGTGTGTGTGTGTGTGTGTGTGTGTGTGTGTGTGTGTGTGTGTGTGTGTGTGTGTGTGTGTGTGTGTGTGTGTGTGTGTGTGTGTGTGTGTGTGTGTGTGTGTGTGTGTGTGTGTGTGTGTGTGTGTGTGTGTGTGTGTGTGTGCAACAAGCTCTTACAGTCCCACTGCACAATTAGACATTCATCCATTTCGGAGTTTCTCCAAACGTGCAATTTCTGAGTTAAGGTTTCAGTTTAGGCACTCAATCCAAAGGGTTAAGGTAAGAGTTAAGGTTTGGGATTGGGTTTTTCACGCTCAACCGTTTCCCATGTGTATCAAGAATTGTCCACCACCCAAAGGACATCCAGCCAACTTCACACAACTGTGGGAAGCCTTAGAGTTAACATGGGCCGGCATCCCTGTGGAGTGCTTTCGACACCTTGTAGAGTCCATGCCCAGACAAATTTACGCTGTTCCGAGGGCAAAATAAGGTATTCCTAATGTTTTTTACACTCAGTGTATGTGCACAAACAGACACACTGTGGTCACATACTGACAGCCCTCAATCAGCCCTCTGCTTACAACAGGTAGCCCCATCTTATTGTCACACACACATCCATTCTTCTCAACAATAGCATACAATGCCAGTTCACTACCCTCACATACCCCTTCCCCCAACTCCTTCCCACTCCACATGGCAGTGAGCTGAACAGTGCCTGAAGGCCCTATTTCACTTTCTCCACACACACGCACACACGGCCATGTCCCGTAATGTGCCGTGGAAGCGCGTTGTAATTAGATTTGCTGTGGAGAGCTCCTATTATTTTTGGACTGTGGGCTATTGAGGTGGAGAAGTGTGTGTGTGTGTGCGCGTGTGGGGGGGGGGGTCAGAAAATGGGACTTCTCAGATCAAGATCAACATCAATGCTCTCTGCTCTAGCAGCCACTGAGTACAGGTTAGTTCAACAATGTGAGCGAGTGTGAGGCAGTTGTGTCTAATCTATCCTAATTATGATGTCCATATAAGGACAGCCTCAGTCTCAGCACAACTAGCTGACCCACTCGTTCCATCATAATCCAACACTGAACTGAGGACCTGAGAAGGATGAGACAACAGAGTGAGAGAGCAGGTAAACCCAGTAACACAAATGTTGATTAACGACTGTCCACGGCTGCCCTATATGCTTCCCCTCTAAAAAAAGAACTGGCATGATTAACTGGCACTGGCAGCCAGCCAAAAACAGAGGAAGTATGTTCCCATCGCCACCGGCGACCCTCGTCATGGCAATAACACGCAGATGGGAGAGTGTTTGAGAGGAGGAGTGTGTATTAGCAGGCGCTAAGAGACACGGGTCACAGTCCAATTCGAAGCAATTACTGACGAGGTAGGCTGGGCCCTGAGTCTGAATACATTAAGGCAATATAAGAGAGGGGGGAGAGAAAGAGAGAGAGGGAGAGAGACCCTGCATTGACAGCAACAGTGATGAGATTTGTCATCTACAGCAGTCCTTAATAGCGACTACCACTTATTTTCTGTCTCTCTCTTTCTACTCTGCATGCAGGCATACACACGCCGATAGTGTGTAATAGGCTGATAGAGGCTGGTAGCATTTGGAAAGGACACTCGTGTGTGTGTGTGTGTGTGTGTGTGTGTGTGTGTGTGTGTGTGCGTGCGTGCGTGCGTGCGTGCGTGCGTGCGTGCGTGCGTGCGTGCGTGCGTGCGTGCGTGCGTGCGTGCGTGCGTGCGTGCGTGCGTGCGTGCGTGCGTGCGTGCGTGCGTGCGTGCGTGCGTGCGTGCGTGTGGTGGGAAAGGGACTCATTTAGGAAGTCGCTTTCTAGTTTGTCATCACAGTAACCAATCAGATTGGAAATTAGATCTCTGCACCCTTTAGTGCCTGGGGAGCTGGCAAGAGCCAAACAAAGACAAAAAAATAGAAGACATTGTGCTAAGAAACTGAAGCAAACAAAAACAATGCCAACGGACTGATGAGGGAGAGAGTAGTGTCATGGGAGAAGGCAACTGCATTGGGACTAGCATGGATGTGATTATTATCATGTGTCCTTATCTGCCACATACAGTAAATAGTCCATAAGATTTAAAGGAGAAAAATGTCTGGGTCATGTTCATTAGGTACAAAACGATACAAATTAGATTGAAACAGTAAGGGTCTACCTGGACCGGTCCAATAAGAACAGCTTGTTTTGGTTTTCTGTTTATTTATTTATTTAAGCATTTTATAACAGTGTATCCTATGAATACGACTTAGGTTTTGTCCACTTACATGACACTGCTCATAGCTGACATTGTTGTCAACTGTGAGACTTTGTTAATGATACCAGGTTGGCAGCATTGTATCTGGGGGCAAAATTGCTATTGTCTTTAACCAGTGGATTGACATCTGGATTAGAAAGCATCAGTAAGGGACACTGTCGCAGACCATCAAATAATTCAACATGTGATGGCGTAAGACTATGATGTGTGACAGAACTATTTAGAAAAACTAAATCAAAATGTACTGATATTTCAATATACTATAATAACTGACTCAATATCAATGCTTGAATAACTGTATTTCTCCTTTTTTGGAGAAAAAAGTCAGGTTTCTTTATTGTTTATAACTTGTTTTTTATGATTTGTCTGCTCTTCCCCCAGCCACAGGGAAAGGGATGGGTGGTGTGGTAGGAGGGGTTGAGGGTGTGAGGGGTTGAAAATATAATTCCTGTATTATGAGATATGTATTTAAATGATTATGTGCAGGAATTATTATAAAAACATAATAATAATATATAGTGTTATCAGAAAGCACGGCATTGATTTTCAATGCTTCGCAGACGATACACACTTCTGTGTCACCAGAGGATTTTAGCTCCACAGATAAATTATTAGACTGTATTAGTGATTTAAATACTTGGATGGCTCACAACTCCCTCCAGCTAAATCAAGACTTACTTATTGTTGGAGCCAAAGCACAGAGAGAGAATCTGGCTGTACATTTTAATGTGATCGTTTCTATCTCAGGCTGATACAGAGAGACTTATCCATGCTATTATTACAAGCAGGCTTGACTACTGTAATGCTCTCCTGTCTGGTCTACCAAAGAAAGCCATTGGTCAACTGCAGAACATACAGAATGCTGCAGCACGGGTACTGACCAAGACCAGACAGAGAGCACCCCGTACAACGGTTTTAAAGTATATGCACTGGCTGCCTATGAGTTTTAGAATACATTTTAAGAATATTCTATTGGTTTTTAAATCAATCCAGGGTTGTGCACCCCCAATGCATGTCAGACATGCTTCTGAATTATGTACCCTGTAGGTCCCTCAAGTCCTCTGGCACTGGCCTTTTAACTATGAAGAAAGCCCAGGACCAAGAGGCATGGAGAGGCAGCCTTTAGTTACTATGCCCCCAGCCTCTGGAATAGCCTGCCAGAGATCCTGAGGGGGGCCCGAAACTGTTGACAAATTTAAAAGAGATCTTAAAACACCTTTTTAGCTTTGCTTCTTTTCCTTAGTGTTTTTTAAGTGTTTCAGTTTTCATTGTTATTCTTTGGCTTTTAACCCTCCCATGTCTGTTGTGTAGTAAATATTTCAGTTTTTATTTTCATTTTTTTTTTTTATATACTGTATGTTTTTTCCCTGTGAAGCGCATTACGGTGCATCCATGTCTGAAGTGTGCTATATAAATAAAGCTTGATTTGATTTGAATTTTGAAAAAGTAAGCATCACTAAATCAGGAGGATCATCCTTCCTCCATGGTCAAACTTACATCAACTACCAGAACAGCCATTTTTAAAACAACATGTTCTCATAATCCCTTGGCAAGCGGTGTTTTGTTAATAAATCCCTAATTGCTTTGTTATAAATGCTTAATGAGAGTATAAGAACCTGGAACAGTGGGTGGCAAACTACTTTGAAAAGCTACAATCACAGACGGTCAATTACAGAGTGTGAGGCAGCCGGTGTTACCAGAGGCAGCCGGTATAGATGTTGGTAGTAAATGGATTATTACACTGTAATAAATACAATTGTATTGTCCATTTGTTACAGTGAATGTAAATGTGTCTTCAGTTCAAATCCCCCAGACAGCACACATCGCACACAGAGAGGTGCACAAGGTCAAGTCGCAGCACCCCTGGATGCACAACATTTTGTGCCTTGCTTAAGGGCACAATGGTAGGGGATTGAGTTAAGATCTGATCCCATTAGCTCTTCAGTATCAAATAATTTCCCTCGTTTTTTACAGTTGCCGGCCCGGGATTTGAACCCGGAATGAAGGGTTACAAATATGAAGCGAAACTCGCTATTTAACACCAGATTTGGTTATAAATAGGTAAATGGTAATACATACGTAATTAGAGTGTGATATTGTTCAGAGTAGACTCCTATGAGGTCTTATGCAAATTCGTAGAGCAGCAAAGCGTAACAAAGAGCAGCAAAGAGGGACCCATTGGCACTGCTTGGGTAGGTCACAAATATTGAGGGAGACGTGGTGTACAGTGGGCTGCGGCAAGAGACACACACACACATACGAGCATGAATGCACACACGCACACATGCGCTCACACACACACACACACACACACACACACACACACACACACACACACACACACACACACACACACACACACACACACACACACACACACACACACACACACACACACACACACACACATACATAAAGACAAACACTTTCTCTCTCCTTCTCTCTCTCACACACACACACACGCACACACACACACACACACACGCGCTCACACACACACACATACAACCACAGAAAGACACACACTTTCTCTCTCCTTCTCTCTCTCTCTCACACACACACACGCACACACACACACGCGCGCTCACACACACACACACGCGCGCTCACACACACACACACACAGACACACACACACATACAACCACAGAAAGACACACACTTTCTCTCTCCTTCTCTCTCTCTCTCTCTCTCTCTCACACACACACACACACACAGAGACACTGCAAACTCCTCTGTGTTGTCATTTGGGCTCTTCTGTAGTTTCACTCCGTGTCACAAAGCACAGCAGCTGTTGTTTTGAAGTGGGTTTTGGGGCTTTCTTCTACTTCTCCTTGATGTTGCCGTTCTGCACATGTGCAGAGAAGATGGCTTGTGGTAAATGGCCGTTCAGCACATCATGAAAAGAAACTAAGAAGTTAACTCTTCTAAATGCTTATGACACTCTGATTCTGCAACAACAAGCACAACAGGAGCATCATAAGAAGTGTGTGTGTGTACAGTGTGCACAGTGTGTACTGTGTGTGTGTGTACAGTGTGTGTGTACGGTGTGTGTGTGTGTGTGTACGGTGTGCACAGTGAGTACTGTGCATGTGTACTGTGTGTGTACGTGAGAGAGACAGACAACGAAAGAGAGAGAGAGCGAGACAGAGAACTAATCTAACCCTATGTGACACATTTCAAGAAGCTAGCCGTAGCACATCTCTACTTCACAGGAGAGTCATTTATGTTTTTAAATCAAAATCAAGTTTTTTTGTCAGAAATGCCTTTTGGAACATGTGAACTTTCATGTTCCTTAATAACAAACGTGTATGCCATCTGTAAATACGAATAAACATTTTAAATTACGAGCCTAGTTGGTTTAGCAACGGAAAAGGACAGGAACCTTCACGATAGCCATGATTGGCTGAGATAATGCAAGGGCTGGACATACCGAGAGATGAGTTTGGATTGTAGCACGCTTCTGTCTATAACATGAGCTGCTCAGTATGTGTAGATACTTGTTGCTACCGCAGCTTTTTTGAAGGATGTAACGTTAGCCATGGAAAACTGCAAAAGTGTTACTACTGCTCTCAACATTGCTGCCCCGAATTTAGGCGCTATCAACAAAGATCAGTGGGAAAAAGTTGTGATGGACTACTTTCTGCACATGGTCAGTGTGAACCGGAGTGACTTGACACAACGGGCCAAACAAGCTGTAGCTAGCTACAAACAAAACGGAAAAGACACAGGACGTCTTACTTAGTTAAAGTCTTCAATAAATACATTACTAAACATATGAGTTACCACACCCGGTCCCGGGGATGGCTAACTGGAAATTCCTTTGGTCTTTATTGAGTTATTTGTTTGTTGAACTATCTTTAAAACGTTCTTAAATGTAATGTTCTGGTGCCTCTTGGGCAATTTAGAAAGCTGATTGAAGACCTTATTACGGATGAACGTGTTTTTTTTTTTATGACTGTGTTTTTCTTTCTGCTTGCGTTTGTATTTATATTTTCATGTGTGTATTTTATGTAATTCAGGGCTCATCTGTAAAATAGACATTGGTCTAAGTATGACTCCCTGAGAAAATAAAGGTTATATTTGAAAAAATACGAGTAAGTTTCACATTTGGTCAGGAAGTCGTTTTCATTACAAATTAAAATGTACTGTTCGCTAGCTAGTGAACATTAGCTTGCTGGCTCGCTAGATAATGTTACGTGTATGATCTGTGTAGTAAAACAATTTTTATCTCAGAAACCCATTTGCATTTCTAGTTACAGCTAGCTAACATTGAACATAGTTGGTTAGCTTTAGCTACCTGCAGATTAATACTACAGCATTTCACGCATGGTGGCTAGCTATGACAATTTGTTTGTACTGGAGCTATGGGTTGGGATTATGGTTCATTGTTTAGGTAGCTAGCTACATGTCTAAACAAAAGCCTCCACTTTGCCAGATGATTACGCAAACTATCAAATTAGCCAGGTGTGCCTGGGGGTGATTATGGTCATCTATTGTATTTCGTGTACATGTCTAGGCAATAGTGACCAATCCCCTTAGCTAGGTGCAGTTGGGGGGTGATTATAACATTTATTTCACAGCTAATGATTATAAAATATGTATAAAATAAAATGTTATTTGGACACTTTCTATTTTTGACATTGCTACTATAAAAATATGCAAGTAACCATTTCACTGTACCGTTTACACCTTCTGTATTCTGTGCATGTGACAAAAACACTTGGATTTTATTTGATATCGTGTGTGTTTACCAGAGACAGTAATGTGAGGAACAACATGATTAGGATATAGGCCAAGAACTAGATAGTGTATTTTTACCTTGAGGTGTTCCTTATTGTAGGCTACTACTTTCAACACCTTTAGTCTTGAAAACGTTGGTTGTTTACTACACTACCTTGCTCCCTCTGTTTAGCATATGGCCTCACTTAAGGCTTAAGAGGGTGTGAACAATGCTGAATAGTGTAGACAAAGAAGAGCTCTCTAGTAGGTGTACCAAAACGTTGAAGGGTAATTTTCTCAAAAATGGGGTTACAAGTTTATCAACTTTCAAATCAGAATTACTTTCCCATTGTTCCTCAACTGCAATGTATGAGATACCATTTTGTAGCTCTGAGTCTCTACTTTTATCGAATGTAAAAAACACAATTTCAAATGTTTCTTTATAAGACTGAATCGAGGTGGTCGGTCACCTATGGTCTTTGGGATATTGAGCTTTTGGGTATTATGCAACATATTTGCTAGGTGTGGCGCCCAGCTCTGATCATGCTTGATTGCAGCAATAATTGACCGTTGTGTTTGCGTGTAATGAATGCAATGTACAGTACCAGTCAAAAGTTTGGACACACCAACTCATTCAAGGGTTTTTCTTTATTTTGACTATTTTCTACATTGTAGAATAATAGTGAAGACATCAAAACTATGAAATAACAAATATGAAATCATGTAGTAAACAAAAAAGTGTTTTAGATTTTAGATTCTTCAAAGTAGCCATCCTTTGCCTTGATGTGACTTTTTAACCCTTTGAAACAGCCCCTATGACAGCCAATATAAGGCACTTCCGGTTGTCACAGGAAGCTGAAAGTAAAAATATATCCTCTTTGGGACACTCTTTTACCGAATCCTGTTCTTCTGACTGATTTACAGAGGGTTGAGGGTTGAATGCAGTGTTTTTCACTAACTGCAGAGAGTGAAATCAAAACCACGTTCAGGGACAATTTAATCACTTCCGGTTGCTCCAGGAAGCTTAAAATCAACACAGGTAATCCTTATAGTGTCCTGATGGGTTGTCATTGAAGACAAATTGATATGGCAATCATAACCCACATTGGCATCAGGTTGAAGTTAAGGCAGCAGGCAATGTATTCCTATTGGGAGAGAGATCATTGTCAGCTGTTTGAAGAAATACACCCTTCCCCATGGTCAAGGGTAGGCTTATGCAGATCGGTAGGACCTTAGGAGCGTTCCTGTGGTTGAATTGTGTTTCTAGCGTCAATGGTTCTGCCGTTGTCACCCAAAACCACCTTAAATGTAGCTTTGGGCCTTGTCCTAGGACCTCTCTGGATATCAGTATCTTGCCCCGACAATGTCAGAGAAAGCTGCTCTTCGAATATGTTGCTCTTTAGATGTCCCCCAACCATAATCTGGAAATAGATTAAATTCAAAATACCATAAAGGGGTGAGGTGGCATCTTAGACTACACGCTCCACTCCCTAGCATACTACTCGCCAATGTCCAGTCTCTTGACAATAAGGTTGACGAAATCCGAGCACGGGTAGCATTCCAGAGAGACATCAGGGATTGCAACGTGCTCTGCTTCACGGAAACATGGCTAACTCAAGAGACGCTAACGGAGTCGGTGCAGCCAGCTGGTTTCTTCATGCATCGCGCCGACAGAAACAAACATCTTTCCGGTAAGAAGAGGGGCGGGGGGGTATGCCTTATGATTAACGAGACGTGGTGTGATCATCATAACAACACACAGGAACTCAAGTCATTCTGTTCACCTGATCTAGAACTCCTCACAATCAAATGTCGACCGCATTATCTACCAAGGGAATTCTCTTCAATCATAATCACAGCCGTATATATTCCCCCCCAAGCAGACACATCGATGGCCCTGAACGAACTTTATCTGACTCTTTGTAAAACTGGAAACCACACACCCTGAGGCTGCATTCATCGTAGCTGGGGATTTTAACAAGGCTAATCTAAAAACAAAACTCCCTAAATTCTATCAGCATATCGATTGTGCTACCAGGGCTGGAAAAACCCTAGATCATTGTTATACTAATTTCCGCGACGCATATAAGGCCCTCCCCCGCCCCCCTTTCGGAAAAGCTGACCACGACTCCATTTTGTTGATTCCAGCCTACAAACAGAAACTCAAACAACAAGCTCCCGCGCTCAGGTCTGTTCAACGCTGGTCCGACCAATCTGAATCCACGCTTCAAGACTGCTTCGATCACGCGGATTGGAATATGTTCCGCATTGCGTCCAACAACAATATTGACGAATATGCTGATTCGGTGAGCGAGTTCATTAGGAAGTGCATTGACGATGTCGTACCCACAGCAACGATTAAAACATTCCCAAACCAGAAACCGTGGATTGACGGCAGCATTCGCGTGAAACTGAAAGCGCGAACCACTGCTTTTAACCAGGGCAAGGTGACCGGAAGCATGACCGAATACAAACAGTGTAGCTATTCTCTCCGCAAGGCAATCAAACAGGCTAAGTCCCAGTACAGAGACAAAATCGAGTCGCAATTCAACAGCTCAGACACAAGAGGTATGTGGCAGGGTCTACAGTCAATCACGGATTACAAAAAGAAAACCAGCCCCGTCGCGGACCAGGATGTCTTGCTCCCAGACAGGCTAAACAACTTTTTTGCCCGCTTTGAGGACAATACAGTGCCACTGACACGGCCCCCTACCAAAACCTGCGGGCTCTCCTTCACTGCAGCCGAGGTGAGTAAAACATTTAAACGTGTTAACCCTCGCAAGGCTGCAGGCCCAGACGGCATTCCCAGCCGCGTCCTCAGAGCATGCGCAGACCAGCTGGCTGGTGTGTTTACGGACATATTCAATCAATCCTTATCCCAGTCTGCTGTTCCCACATGCTTCAAGAGGGCCACCATTGTTCCTGTTCCCAAGAAAGCTAAGGTAACTGAGCTAAACGACTACCGCCCCGTAGCACTCACTTCCGTCATCATGAAGTGCTTTGAGAGACTAGTCAAGGACCATATCACCTCCACCCTACCGGACACCCTAGACCCACTCCAATTTGCTTACCGACCCAATAGGTCCACAGACGACGCAATCGCAACCACACTGCACACTGCCCTAACCCATCTGGACAAGAGGAATACCCATGTGAGAATGCTGTTCATCGATTACAGCTCAGCATTTAACACCATAGTACCCTCCAAACTTGTCATCAAGCTCGAGACCCTGGGTCTCGACCCCGCCCTGTGCAACTGGGTCCTGGACTTCCTGACGGGCCGCCCCCAGGTGGTGAGGGTAGGTAACAACATCTCCACCCCGCTGATCCTCAACACTGGGGCCCCACAAGGGTGCGTTCTGAGCCCTCTCCTGTACTCCCTGTTCACCAACAACTGCGTGGCCATGCACGCCTCCAACTCAATCATCAAGTTTGCGGATGACACTATAGTGGTAGGCTTGATTACCAACAACGACGAGACGGCCTACAGGGAGGAGGTGAGGGCCCTCGGAGTGTGGTGTCAGGAAAATAACCTCACACTCAACGTCAACAAAACAAAGGAGATGATTGTGGACTTCAGGAAACAGCAGAGGGAGCACCCCCCTATCCACATCGACGGGTCAGTAGTGGAGAAGGTGGAAAGTTTTAAGTTCCTCGGTGTACACATCACGGACAAACTGAATTGGTCCACCCACACAGACAGCGTTGTGAAGAAGGCGCAGCAGCGCCTCTTCAACCTCAGGAGGCTGAAGAAATTCGGCTTGTCACCAAAAGCACTCACAAACTTCTACAGATGCACAATCGAGAGCATCCTGTCGGGCTGTATCACCGCCTGGTACGGCAACTGCTCCGCCCACAACCGTAAGGCTCTCCAGAGGGTAGTGAGGTCTGCAGAACGCATCACCCGGGGCAAACTACCTGCCCTCCAGGACACCTACACCACCCGATGTCACAGGAAGGCCATAAAGATCATCAAGGACAACAACCACCCAAGCCACTGCCTGTTCACCCCGCTATCATCCAGAAGGCGAGGTCAGTACAGGTGCATCAAAGCAGGGACCGAGAGACTGAAAAACAGCTTCTATCTCAAGGCCATCAGACTGTTAAACAGCCACCACTAACATTTAGCGGCCGCTGCCAACATACTGACTCAACTCCAGCCACTTTAAAAATGGGAATTGATGGAAATTATGTAAAAATGTACCACTAGCCACTTTAAACAATGCCACTTAATATAATGTTTACATACCCTACATTACCCATCTCATATGTATATACTGTACTCTATATCATCTACTGCATCTTGCCATCTTTATGTAATACATGTACCACTAGCCACTTTAAACTATGCCACTTTATGTTTACATACCCTACAGTACTCATCTCATATGTATATACCGTACTCTATACCATCTACTGCATCTTGCCATGCCGTTCTGTACCACCACTCATTCATATATCTTTATGTACATATTCTTTATCCCTTTACACTTGTGTGTGTGTATAAGGTAGTAGTTGTGGAATTGTTAGGTTAGATTACTTGTTGGTTATTACTGCATTGTCGGAACTAGAAGCACAAGCATTTCGCTACACTCGCATTAACATCTGCTAACCATGTGTATGTGACTAATAAAATTTGATTTGATTTGATTTGATTTGATTTGATACATACCGCTACCTAGATTGAATTTGTAAGGGTTCCAAAAAGGGTCAAGAAACTGAGAAAAACCTGGTTTTCAAATATGTACCGGTTCATGAGAGTTGCCTAATCACATATATGACATTTTGGGGGCTGTTTTTAACCTTTTAAAACAGCCCCTATGACCCCAATTTAACCTGTTGAGGACAGAGGGCGCTATTTTCACTTTGGGGGAAAATCGTGCCCAATTTAAACGGCCTCGTACTCAATTCTTGCTCGTACAATATGCATATTATTATTACTATTGGATAGAAAACACTCTCTAGTTTCTAAAACCGTTTGAATTATATCTGTGAGTAAAACAGAACTCCTTTTACAGCAAACTTCCTGATCAGGAAGTGGAAAATCTGAAAACGACGCTCTGTTCTAGGGCATGCCTATAAATGGACTTGATGTGTATTAGTATACATGCACGTCATACACCTTCCACTAGATGTCAAGAGGCAGTGAGAGAAGAAATGGAGTGTTTATCTTGGTCTGAGGTGGAATAAATCCTCTTGGCATGACGTGTCACCCATTTCCTGTTTTCTGGAAAGCGCGAGGAGGGACCTGGAATTGCCTTCTGAAAAGCTGTCGTTATAGGCGACTACTATCTCCGGCTTTGATTTTATTTGATAAATGTGACAATATCATCGTAAAGTATGTTTTTTCAATATAGTTTTATTAGATTATTGAAATTTATTCGGGACGTTAGGCGTGTTGCGTTGTGTGCCTTTGTTCAGGAAGGAGAGCTTCGCGCCACTTGGCTAGTGTGCTTGCTAATTCAAGAGGGAAAAAGGACGTTCTAAAACCAAACAACGACTGTTCTGGACAACATTCTGATGGAAGATCATCAAAAGTAGGACCCATTTTATGATGCTATTTCATATATCTGTCGAACTTGTGAACTATTAGTTTTGCGCCCAGGTTTTGGGCACTCTCTCGCCATAACGTAAGCCTTATGTCGTAATGAAGTTATTTTTAGAATTCTAACACGGCGATTGCATTAAGAACTAGTGTATCTATAATTTCCTATACAACATGTCTTTTTTAGTAAAGGTTATGAATAGTTATTTGGTCAGAATAGGTGAGAGTCTAATAGAAATATCCGCACATTCTGGGAAAAAGATGCTACGTTAGCACAATGTATAACCACTGATTTCAGCTCTAAATATGCACATTTTCGAACAAAACATAAGTGTATGTATAACCTGATGTTATAGGACTGTCATCTGATGAAGCTTATCAAGGTTAGTCAAAAATTATATATCTTTTGCTGGTTTGTTACGATCGCTAACGTGCCTATTGCTATCGCTAACGTGCCTTGATGAATGAATGCGGTAGTGTGGTAGGCTATTGTAGTAAGCTAATATAATGATATATTGTGTTTTCGCTGTAAAACATTTAAAAAATCTGAAATATTGGCTGGATTCACAAGATGTTTGTCTTTAATTTGCTGTACACCATCGATTTTTCAGAAATGTTTTATGATGAGTATTTAGGTATTTCACGTTGGTCTCTATAATTACTCTGGCTGCTTCGGTGCTATTTTTGTGATGGTAGCTGCAATGTAAAACTGATTTATACCTCAAATATGCACATTTTTCGAACAAAACATAGATTTATTGTGTAACATGTTATAGGACTGTCATCTGATGAAGTTGTTTCTTGGTTAGTTTGGTTGGATCTTGGTTAGTTATGTTGGTTTTGTGCATGCTACCTGTGCTGTGAAAAATGTCTGTCCTTTTTTGTATTTGGTGGTGAGCTAACATAAATATACGTGGTGTTTTCGCTGTAAAACATTTAAAAAATCGGACATGTTGGCTGGATTCACAAGATGTGTATCTTTCATTTGCTGTATTGGACTTGTTAATGTGTGAAAGTTAAATATTTCTCAAAAATATTTTGGGAATTTCGCGCTCTGCCTTTTCAGTGGAATGTGGGAGGAGTTCCGCTAGCGGAACCCCGGAGCCAGACAGGTTAAGGCACTTCCTGTTGTCACTGGAAGCTGAAAGTAAACATATATCCTCATTGGGACACACTTTTACAGAATCCTGATTGAAGTTTGGGCAGCAGGCACAGTATTCCTATGGGGAGAGAGGTCAAGGTCAACTGTTAGAATAAATAAACCCTGTTTTAACTGTTAAGGGTTAAACCAATTCCAAAAAGCATTCATTATTTAGCACTGGTATTCAGTATAACATGACATGGTATTTAGCATGAAACATTTACTGATTACCAGAGTAGGCTGAATATAATAATTAAATTGAGCATATTGAATGTTTCATGATTGACGACTTGTGGTGTAAATATAATAACATACAGGAACTCAAGTCCTTTTGTTCACCTGACCTAGAATACCTCAGAATCAAATGCAGACCGAAATGATCTCCAAAGAGAATTTTCTTTGGTTATTGTCACATCGGTGTATATCCCCCTTCAAGCCGATACCACGACTGCCCTCAAGGAACTTCACTGGACTTTATGCAATCTGGAAACCCTATATTCTGAGGCTGCATTTATTGTAGACGGGGATTTTAACAAAGCAAATTTGAGGAAATTGTTACCTAAACTCTATCAGCATATTGACTGTAGTACTCGCACTGGAAAAACACTCAACCATTGTCACTCCAACTTCCGGGATGCATACAAGGCCCTCCCCCGCCTTCCTTTTGGCAAATCTGACCACAACTCCATTTTGCTCCTCCCTTCCTATAGGCAGAAACTCAAACAGGAAGTACCCATGCTAAGGACTATTCAACACTGGTCTGACTAATCGGAATGCACAATTTATTTTTTCTTTACCTTAATTTAACTAGGCAAGTCAGTTAAGAACAAATTCTTATTTACAATGATGGCCTACCCCAGCCAAACCCGGGCGATGCTGGGCCAATTGTGCACCGCCCTATGGGACTCCCAATCACAGCCTGATGTGATACAGCCTGGATACGATCCAGGGATTGTAGTGACACCTCTTGCACTGAGATGCAGTGCCTTAGACTGCTGCGCCACTCGGGAGCTTCAAGATTGTTTTGATCACGCGGTCTGGGATATGTTCCGAGTAGTATTGATGTGTACACTGGGTAATATTGACGTGCACACTGAGACGGTTACTGAGTTTATTGGAGATGTTGTATCTACTGTGACTATTAAAACCTACCCTAACCAGAAACCATGGATAGATGGCAGCATTCGCGCAAAACTGAAAGCGCGAACCACCACATTTAACCATGGCAAGGTGACTGGAAACATGGCAGAATACAAACAGAGCAATCATTCCCTCCGCAAAGTATGGTAGCAAAATTACAAGATTATGTTATGATACTGTTTTTGTACCAAATGGTTGTTTTCATGCAATAGAGTAGGGTTCTTAGAATTCTCTCCCTTCATTCTAAGCGAACTGAGAGGATTCTTCAGAAGCTTGGGCAGGCAACTGATTAAGTTATGGCTTGGTGATAAAAAACTTTACAACCACATTCCATTCTATGATTAATGGTGCTTGTGAGACATACAATGGGGAGAACAAGTATTTGATACACTGCCGATTTTGCAGGTTTTCCTACTTACAAAGCATGTAGAGGTCTGTAATTTTTATCATAGGTACACTTCAACTGTGAGAGACGGAATCTAAAACAAAAATCCAGAAAATCACATTGTATGATTTTTAAATAATTAATTTGCATTTTATTGCATGACATAAGTATTTGATCACCTACCAATCAGTAAGAATTCCGGCTCTCACAGACCTGTTAGTTTTTCTTTAAGAAGCCCTCCTGTTCTCCACTCATTACCTGTATTAACTGCACCTGTTTGAACTCGTTACCTGTATAAAAGACACCTGTCCACACACAATCAAACAGATTCCAACCTCTCCACAATGGCCAAGACCAGAGAGCTGTGTAAGGACATCAGGGATAAAATTGTAGACCTGCACAAGGCTGGGATGGGCTACAGGACAATAGGCAAGCAGCTTGGTGAGAAGGAAACAACTGTTGGCGCAATTATTAGAAAATGGAAGAAGTTCAAGATGACGGTCAATCACCCTCGGTCTGGGGCTCCATGCAAGATTTCACCTCGTGGGGCATCAATGATCATGAGGAAGGTGAGGGATCAGCCCAGAACTACACGGCAGGACCTGGTCAATGACCTGAAGAGAGCTGGGACCACAGTCTCAAAGAAAACCATTAGTAACACACTACGCCGTCATGGATTAAAATCCTGCAGCGCACGCAAGGTCCCCCTGCTTAAGCCAGTGCATGTCCAGGCCTGTCTGAAGTTTGCCAATGACCATCTGGATGATCCAGAGGAGGAATGGGAGAAGGTCATGTGGTCTGATGAGACAAAAATAGAGCTTTTTGGTCTAACTCCACTCGCCGTGTTTGGAGGAAGAAGAAGTATGAGTACAACCCCAAGAACACCATCCCAACCGTGAAGCATGGAGGTGGAAACATCATTCTTTGGGGATGCTTTTCTGCAAAGGGGACAGGACGACTGCACCGTATTGAGGGGAGGATGGATGGGGCCATGTATCGCGAGATCTTGGCCAACAACCTCCTTCCCTCAGTAAGAGCATTGAAGATGGGTCGTGGCTGGGTCTTCCAGCATGACAACGACACGAAGCACACAGCCATGGCAACTAAGGAGTGGCTCCGTAAGAAGCATCTCAAGGTCCTGGAGTGGCCTAGCCAGTCTCCAGACCTGAACCCAATAGAAAATCTTTGGAGGGAGCTGAAAGTCCGTATTGCCCAGCGACAGCCCCGAAACCTGAAGGATCTGGAGAAGATCTGTAGGGAGGAGTGGGCCAAAATCCCTGCTGCAGTGTGTGCAAACCTAGTCAAGAACTACAGGAAACGTATGATCTCTGTAATTGCAAACAAAGGTTTCTGTACCAAATATTAAGTTCTGCTTTTCTGATGTATCAAATACTTATGTCATGCAATAAAATGCAAATTAATTACTTAAAAATCATACAATGTGATTTTCTGGATTTTTGTTTTAGATTCCGTCTCTCATAGTTGAAGTGTACCTATGATAGAAATTACAGACCTCTACATGCTTTGTAAGTAGGAAAACCTGCAAAATCGGCAGTGTATCAAATACTTGTTCTCCCCACTGTATGTCTCGGGTCTGACTGAGCCTGCA
Source organism: Salvelinus alpinus (assembly GCF_045679555.1). Classification (NCBI taxonomy): domain Eukaryota; kingdom Metazoa; phylum Chordata; class Actinopteri; order Salmoniformes; family Salmonidae; genus Salvelinus; species Salvelinus alpinus. Next base: position 1,862,569 of record NC_092118.1, on the reverse strand, counting down.
TTCATAGATAAGATGTGGTGTGTGTGACTCAAGATAGAGAGAGCCTGAAGGAATAGAACAAACATCTCATTGTTAAATATGAAATAAAGATGATTTATTTTAAGAAATGACAACGTCTCCCACTTGATTAGAATATTGCACGACAAAGGCAATCAAACAGACAAAACGTCAGTATAGAGACAAAGCAGAGACGCAATCCAACGACTCAGACACGAGACGTATGCGGCAGGTTCTACAGACAATCACGGACTGCAAAAGGAAAACCAGCCACGTCGCGGACAATGACATCTTGCTTCTGGACAAGATAAACACGTTATTTGCCAGCTTTGAGGATAACACAGTGCCACCAACGTCGCCAGCTAACAAGGACTGTGGGCTGTCCTTCTCTGTGGCCGGCATGAGTAAGACATTTAAATGCGTTAACCCTCGCAAGGCTGCCGGCCCAGACGGCAACCCTAGCCGCGTCCTCAGAGCATGCGCAAACCAGCTGGCTGGTGTGTTTACGGACATATTAAATCTCTCTCTATCCCAGTCTGCTGTCCCCACATGCTTCAAGATGGCCACCATTGTTCCTGTACCCAAGAATGCAAACGTAACTGAACTAAATTACTTTTGCCATGTAGCACTCACTTCTGTCATCATGAAGTGCTTTGAGAGACTAGTCAATGATCATATCACCTCCACCTTACCTGTCATCCTAGACCCACTTCAATTTGCTTACCGCCCCAATAGGTCCACAGACAATGCAATCGCCATCACACTGCACACTGCCCTATCCCATCTGGACAAGAGGAATACCCATGTAAGAATGCTGTTCATTGACTATAGCTCGGCATAGTACCCTCCAAGCTCATCATTAAGCTCGAGGCCAAGGGTCTGAATCCAGCCCTGTGCAATTGGGTCTTGGACTTCCTGACGGGCCACCCCCAGGTGGTGAAGGTAAGAAACAACATCTCCATTTGCTGATCCTCAACACTGGGGCCCCACAAGGGTGCGTGCTCAGCCCCCTCCTGTACTCCATGTTCACCCATGACTACGTGGCCAAGCATGCCTCCAACTCAATCATCAAGTTTGCAGACAACACAATGGCAGCCCTCCACACCTCTCTGATTCAGAGGGGTTGGGTTAATTGCGGAAGACACATTTCAGTTGAATACTGTGGCGTACAGCAGGTCAGCCACCAGGGGGAGACTCGTCGAGGCCTGGTAACAGATGGAGTATACATCACGAGGCGATGGCTCCATCTGCAGGAAGTGTCAGGTCTCGACGGGCTCTCCAGCCAGGACTAATTGGGGCTGATTGGGAGCTGGTGAGTAATCAAGGGCGGATTGCTCACCGGCTGTGCAAGGCCCATAAAGCTGCCAGAAGGGCAGCACACAGGAAGAATGAGGGAAGAAAGGACTCCCGTTGAAGTGTTAAGAAGAGGGAGTTCAGTTTTGTGCCCGACAGGATACAACCTGACCCGGAATACCAGAAGACGGCATCCCGGAGAGGGTCTCATAGGGGAGACCTATCCTTTTCTTTTTGATCTATTATTTAAATAAACACCCTTGAAACTGAGCTAATCCTTCTCTCTCCGTGTATGATATGGGTAAACGTCTTGACCAAACCCCCTGGTCTGCCACAATACATTGAGTTGGTCAACTGACTAGGTATCCGCCTATCCATTCTTTTCCTTTCCTTTAGTAGGCTTGATTACCAACAACGACAAGATAGCCTACAAGAAGGAGGTGAGGGCTCTGGGAGTGTGGTGTCAGGAAAATAACCTCTCACTCAACATCAACTAAACAAAGGGGATGATCGTGGACTTCAGGAAACAGCAGAGGGAGCACACCCCTATTCACATCGACGGGACAGCAGTGGAGAAGGTGGAAAGTTTTATGTCCCTCGGCGTATATATCACTGACACACTGAAATGGTCCACCCACACAGACAGCATAGTGAAAAAGGTGCAACAGCACCTCTTCAACCTCAGGATGCTGAAGAAATTTGTCTTGACACCTAAAACCCTCACAAATTTTTACAGCTGCACAATTGAGAGCATCATGTTGGGCTGTATCACCGCCTGGTACAGCAACTGCACCGCCCACAACCGCAGGGCTCTCCAGAGGGTGGTGCGGTCTGCACAACGCATCACAGGGGCAAACTACCTGCCCTCCAGGACACCTACAACACCCGATGTCACTGGAAGGCCAAAAAGATCATCAAGGACAACAACTACCTGAGCTACTACCTGTCCACCCCGCTATCATCCAGAAGGCGAGGTCAGTACAGGTTCATCAAAGCTGGGACCGAGAGACTGAAAAACAGCTTATATCTCAAGGCCATCTGACTGTTAAATAGCCATCACTAGCACAGAGAGGCTGCTGTCTACGTACACATAAATGGAACACTAGTCCCTTTAAAAATGTCACTTTAATAATGTTTACATATCTTGCATTACTCATCTGATTTGTATATACTGTATTCTATACTATCTACTGTATCTTAGTCTACGCCACTCTGACATTGCTCATCCATATATTTATATATTCTTAATTCCATTCCTTTACTTAGATTTGTGTGTATTAGGTATTTGTTGTGACATTTGTTGATATTACTTGTTAGATATTGCTGTACTTTCGGAACTAGAAGCACAAGCATTTCGCTACACCCGCATTAACATCTGCTAAACACGTGTATGTGACCAATACAATTTAATTTAATTTAAACTGATTAAAAAGTCATATTTTGGCACCCTTCTTGCTTTGTCAGTTGCAGTCAGTTACACACAGCATAACAAACCCTATCCTTTCTATCACATATGGATGTTGACTAGAGGCCGACCGATTATGATTTTTCAATGCCGATACCGATTATTGGAGGACCAAAAAGAGCCGATACCGATTACTCGGACGATTTAATAATTTATTTATTTATTTATTTGTAATAATGACAATTACAACAATACTGAATGAAAACTTTTATTTTAACTTAATATAATGCATCAATCAAATCAATTTAGCCTCAAATAAATAATGAAACATGTTCAATTTGGTTTAAATAATGCAAAAACAAAGTGTTGGAGAAGAAAGTAAAAGTGCAATATGTGCCATGTAAAAAAGCTAACGTTTAAGTTCCTTGCTCAGACCATGAGAACATATGAAAGCTGGTGGTTCCTTTTAACATGAGTCTTCAATATTCCCAGGTAAGACGTTTTAGGTTGTAGTTATTATAGGAATTATAGGACTATTTCTCTCTACGATTTGTATTTCATATACCTTTGACTATTGGATGTTCTTATAGAAACTTTAGTATTGCCAGTGTAATAGTATAGCTTCCGTCCCCCTCCTCGCTCCTACCTGGGCTCGAACCAGGAACACATCGACAACAGCCACCCTCGAAGCATCGTTACCCATCGCTCCACAAAAGCCGCGGCCCTTGAAGAGCAAGGGGAACAACTACTCCAAGTCTCAGAGTGAGTGACGTCACCGATTTGAAATGCTATTAGCGCGCACCCCGCTAACTAGCTAGCCATTTTACATTGGTTTCACCAGCCTAATCTCGGGAGTTGATAGGCTTGAAGTCATAAACAGCTCAATGCTTGAAGCATTGCGAAGAGCTGCTGGCAAAACGCACAAAAGTGCTGTTTGAATGAATGCGTACGAGCCTGCTGCTGCCTACCATCTCTCAGTCAGACTGCTCTATCAAATATCAAATCATAGACTTAATTATAACATAATAACACACAGAAATATGAGCCTTCGGTCATTAATATGGTCGAATCCGGAAACTATAATTTCGAAAACAAAACGTTTATTCTTTCAGTGAAATACGGAACCGTTCCATATTTTATCTAACGGGTGGCATCCATAAGTCTAAATATTCCTGTTACATTCCACAACCTTCAATGTTATGTCATAATTACATAAAATTCTGGCAAATTAGTTCGCAACGAGCCAGGCGGCCCAAACTGTTGCATATACCCTGACTCTGCGAGCAATGAACGCAAGAGAAGTGACACAATTTCACCTGCTTAATATTGCCTGCTAACCTGGATTTCTTTTAGCTAAATATGCAGGTTTAAAAATATAGACTTCTGTGTATTGATTTTAAGAAAGGCATTGATGTTTATGGTTAGGTACAGTCGTGCAACGATTGTGCTTTTTCCGCAAATGCGCTTTTGTTAAATCATCCCCCGTTTGGCGAAGTTGGCTGTCTTTGTTAGGAAGGAATAGTCTTCACACAGTTCGCAACGAGCCAGGCGGCCCAAACTGATGCATATACCCTGACTCTGTTGCAAGAGAAGTGACACAATTTCCCTAGTTAAAAGAAATTCATGTTAGCAGGCAATATTAACTAAATATGCAGGTTTAAAAATATATACTTGTGTATTGATTTTAAGAAAGGCATTGATGTTTATGGTTAGGTACACGTTGGAGCAACGACAGTCCTTTTTCGTGAATGCGCACCGCCTCGATTATATGCAACGCAGGACACGCTAGATAAACTAGTAATATCATCAACCATGTGTAGTTAACTACTGATTATGATTGATTGATTGTTTTTTATAAGATAAGTGTAATGCTAGCTAGCAATTTACCTTGGCTTCTTGCTGCATTCGCGTAACAGGCAGGCTCCTCGTGGAGTGCAACGTAAGGCAGGTGGTTAGGCCGTTGGACTAGTTAACAGTAAGGTTGCAAGATTAAATTCCCGAGCTGACAAGGCAAAAATCTGTCGTTCTGCCCCTGAACAAGGCAGTTAACCCACTGTTCCAAGGCCATCATTGTTCTTAACTAACTTGCCTAGTTGAATAAAGGTGTAAAAAAAAATGTTTTTAAACGGCCAAATCGGAGTCCAAAAATGCCGATTGTTATGAAAACTTGGAATCGTCCCTAATTAATCGGCCATTCCGATTCATCGGTCAACCTCTAATGTTGACAATAACAAAAAATCCCCTAGCCAGCTTCTACTGTCCAATCAGAAAAACAAAGATGTTCTCTGCCATCCAATGAGAAAATACTGCAGTACTCTATGTTCCTTTAGCGGGCGCTTGATGTTCTCTGCTATCCAATGATACAATACTGCAGTACTGTATGTTCCCCATAGGGGGCCTACAAAAATACCACCATTTTAGGACCCTGACAGTTTTACTTGATTTTCAAACCAGGCATATTAGCATGCTATTTTCAGGCTATTCCAGTGGTTTTCCTCGTGAGGACCATGTTTTTGGACCTAACTTGTCCAAAGGTCCACATATGGAAGGTGTTTATGCAAGTTGAGGTCCCAATACTGTCTCAAACACAAGAACACACACACCAAATACGGATACATTCTCCCCAGCTTGTATGACTGCAGGTTTTAAATACAATCATGACACACTACCCACTGGGCACAAACTGATTGAATCAACGTCGTTTCCATGTGAGCTCTCCTCTGCAATGGGCTCAGGTGTCTATAACTCCACAGACAGAGAAAATAGGAGAGAGACGAGGAGGATTGAGAGACAGAAACATAATCAGAGAGGAAGAGAGAGACCCAAAAGATAAACGGAGAGAGGGGAACAGACAGAGAGAGAAAGCATGAGACAGAGAAGGAGAAATGAGAGAGAAAGAAGAATGACAGAGAGTGGGGGAGAACAATGAAGTGGGAGACCGAGAGAACTAAAGAGAGACCGAGAGAAACATATATAAGAGAGAGAGTGAGTCGAAGTAAGTGAAGCCGGAAAAGTCAAACAGAAAGAATAAAACAGAAAGAGCGAGACAAAAATGGACTGTCAGAGGCCCCAATGCCACCCAACCTGTCAAGTCTCTCTCTACAATATTAATTACACCAGCCCAGGTGGTGAATAATTAAGCAGCCCTATTTAACAAGAGTGCATTATTTAGCAGTGGGCCCGGGCTTGTGTATATAACATGATCGATAAGCACCGACTTTAGCTAATGAAAGGGTAAAGGGGAGAGACAGGAGTCAGTGACGGTTGGTGTATGAGCATGTCGTGTGTGGATGGGGAGGGTAAGGTGGGGGGCATTGTTAGTGTGTGTGTGTACATACAGTGGTTCCTCCTAAAAGTTGCGAGCTTACACTGCGGGACTTAGAGGTACCCAGCGTCACGGTTTCATTCCTCCAGACCACAGCAAGGGGGAGTTAGAGCACCCATTATTTGTATTTTTTTTATTTTCACCTTAATTTAACCAGGTAGGCCAGTTGAGAACAAGTTCTCATGTACAACTGCGACATGGCCAAGATAAAGCAAAGCAGTGCGACACAAACAACACAGAGTTACACATGGAATAAACAAACGTACAATCAATAACACAATAGAAAAGTATATATGCAGTGTGTGCAAATTAAGTAAGATTAGGGAGGTAAAGGCAGTAAATAGGCCATAGTGGCAAAATAATTAGAATTTAGCAATTAAACACTGGAGTAATAGATGTGCAGAAGATGAATGTGCAAGTAGAGATACTGGGGTGCAAAGGAGCAAGAAAAAAATAATAACAATATGGGGATGAGGTAGTTGAGTGGGCTATTTACAGACGGGCTATGTACAGGTGCAATGATCTGTAAGCTGCTCTGACAGCAGATGCTTAAAGGTAGTGAAGGAGATATGAGTCTCCAGCTTCAGTGATTTTTGGAGTTGACTTTGGGGGTGACCAGTGTAATATACCTGCTGGAGTGCGTGCTATGTGTGGGTGCTGCTATGGTGACCAGTGAGCTAAGGCGGGGCGTTACCTAGCAAAGACCTATAGATGACCTGGAGCCAGTGGGTTTGGCGACGAATATGAAGCGAGGGCCAGCCAACAAGAGCATACAGGTTGCAGTGGTGGGTAGTATATGGGGCTTTGGTGACAAAACGGATGGCACTATAATAGACTGCATCCAATTTGCTGAGTAGAGTGTTAGAGGCTATTTTGTAAATGACATCGCCGAAGTCAAGGATCGGAAGGATAGTCAGTTTTACGAGGGTATGTTTGGCAGCATGAGTGAAGGATGCTTTGTTGCGAAATTCTAGATATAATTTTGGATTGGAGATGCTTAATGTGAGTCTGGAAGGAGAGTTTACTGTCTAATCAGACACCTAGGTATTTGTAGTTGTCCACATATTTTAAGTCAGAACCGTCCAGAGTAGTCATGCTAGACGGGCAGGCAGGTGTGGGCAGCAATCGGTTGAAGAGCATGCATTTAGATTTACTTGCACTGAAGAGCAGTTGGAGGCCATGGAATGAAAGTTGTATGGCATTGAAGCTCGTCTGGAGGTTTGTTAACACAGTGTCCAAAGAAGGGCCAGAAGTATACAGAATGGTGTCGTCTGCGTTGAGGTGGATCAGAGAATCACCAGCAGCAAGCCCGACATCATTGATGTATATAGAGAAGAGATTCGGCCCGAGAATTAAACCCTGTGGAACCCCCATAGACACTGCCAGAGGTCCGGACACTAGGCCCTCCGATTTGACACACTGAACTCTGTCTGATAAGTAGTTGGTGAACCAGGCGAGGTATTTGAGAAACCAAGGCTGTTGAGTCTGCCGATAAGAATGCGGTGATTGACAGAGTCGAAAGCCTTGGCCAGGTCGATGAATACGGCTGCACAGTATTGTCTTTTATGTCTTACTATGCATCTGGGTCCCTAGGTTTTTATACGACCTATCCCGTCCCTGATGACTTTCTTTAGCAAAGATGGCTGACAAAACATTACGGTAGAAGCAAATGTAAGTAATTATAACATCATAACGAGTCATTTTTTTAAATAATTGATAGGAATATGTTAGTTAATGAAGAGACAAACGATTGTGCATAATTTTTTGTCATAAAGTTCATTTACGAAAATCGCTATTTAGCAAGTTAGCTGACTAGCTAACACTAGCCAGCTGCCAGCTAGTGTTATGACATGGGTATGAAATTGTATTTCGTGTTGTTTAATGTTTTAGGGACTCCTGAGAAAACCAGCAAACCAGGCTGTCGTCTTGTGAAACAGTGAATGTAAAGAATCTAGCTAGCTAAAGCATTTACTGCAAATTGAATGTATAATTGTGTAAGCTTGCCTTGCTTATATTTACCATACAATGCAGATGAAGTAACATAGCTAGCTAACTATTTATTTGCTTATTTTGTAGTGGAGGATAAAAATAACTGTATGCCTATGGATGTGTAGCTAGCTACAGTATGTAGCTGATCTGTGTACGGACCCTAAAACCTTTGGTATGAATATTAGTTCAGAACCTATCTATGAACCTCAGCTATCATAGTTGTTGTATCGACTTCAAGTCTGAATGGCATTAATGAAGCCTATGGATTGAGTAGATTTTAATAAATGTATTGTGCCAAGGATGCAAGTCTTATATACATGTACTGTAGTTATTACCACGCATGAGATCCCCACATTGTAGCCTGTACATTGAATATATTCACTGATCGTGTACTCTTTCTTGGCAAATAAAGGTGTGGTTCAGGTATGAATCTCTGTGAGACATTCTTTTTCAGTCATATCCAATACTGGGTATATCAAACTCCATTTTGCGCTCTATTACAAAATATTTGATTGCAAAAAAATGTTTTGCTTTGAAGCCTCGTTTTTGCTTTCAGAACAATTATTTCTGATTGAAAAGAAAAAAGTTTTGCTCTCGACAAAGACACAAATGTACCTCCATAGCATATAATAATTTGCCTGTGAATAACCAGACCTTCATACAAACTTGCTATGCAGAATTCTTGACGCACAACCGAAGGTGCTGCCATATCCTGCCAGCACGCCCACAAGCGAGCCACTCAGGCGGAGAGTGACGCATGGAAGAGGGCGAGGAACGAGATGGGAGTAAAAACAATGTGTTGCAAGTTGGGGAGGGGGGGGTAATAGCTGAACAATAGACTATTCAACCTTTACTAAAGAATAGCCTAATAGCCGAGCTATGTGTGAAGAAAAAAAACTCCTATCACAGACCAGATTTTCCCTAACGACCAAGGGGGAGTTAGAGCACTGATTATGCTTTTGGGTCCCAATGCACTACTGTGTCTCTAACTGACAATGAATGGGCAAAATAAATCAAATAATAAACTGAATATTGTGCACGACTTCAAATGAAACAAGCAGGGAGCAGGTTTCAAACCCTCAACCTTCTTGCCCGAAGTCCAGCGCACTATCGACTGTGCACCAAAAGCACAGATAGAGCATGTCCTCGCGGTAACTTGCTACTTAATGTAATAAAGTAATGACTTTTCAAATAAGCTACCTTGCACATTATGTTGGCTGACAATTTGTTAGCTACGCTGTCCTTATGAACCCCATAGCATATCATTATAGCAGTATGCACCGGTATGCTAGTTACTACCTAACGTTAGTAGTTATTCATCAAACGTGACAGTATATTGACTATAACACTATAACTAACTATAACTATTAACTATAACTACCCAACGTTTATTGACTTGATCATTCCCGTTATTCTTAACTTAACTTAATTCTTAACTTATTCTTAGCTAAATGATACAGTCGTTGTGCATTCTCAATGGACATTCGGGTGCTTTCGTAAATCCGCTCTAGCTATCCCCTCTGATTTCAGAGCACTCTCGTCTGAGAGTACCAGAGCACAGAATGATTAATTTATGAGCGCTCAACACCCGTTGAATACGGCCGGTATCAGTAAACGTTGACAAAAAAGCATAATTAAATTGTTTCCAGCAGCACAGTTACAGTCACCAACGCTCTCGTTAACACAACAACTGCCTAACCAGCTCTGCTAGGGTGAGTAAAATGGTCAAAGTGGTCTCATTTGTGTCTGGAAGTAGCTAGCAAGCTACCCAACATTAGCTTGGGTGCTTGACTGCCGTTGTAAGGCCAGGACACTCAAATCAACCCTACTCCTCGGCCTGAACGTCCAGTGTGTGTTCCAAGAGCGAAACGGTCTGAATTTACAAACGGACAATCTGACAACGCTCTGAATTTATGAGCGAAGGCAATCCAGATTGAATTTAAAGTCGAAAAAGTCGAAAAATAGTAATCTGACTAGTAATGTGTTATGCTAACTAGCTAGCAAGAGGTTGCATAGCAACAGCATCAACTTCCAGTAGAGAATTCAAAGAGCAAGTACGCTCAACTGAAAGTTTGGTTACACTACAATTAGGGTGTGGAAATGTTATGCCCCTTAGATATTAATTTAGAATCCTCCAATCCTCTTATGCTGTAGCCTACTCCCGACCGTCACGTTGTACTGCGCCATATTTTCCATTCCATCCTAACGGAAACCCTGAGGGATTCGTTTTTTAGTTTTTCTCGGAATTGAAACACCATAATATTAATCAAATTAATGAACCTACATTTCTTAAAATCAATCCCATATACTATGTTATTACAAAAAAGGTTATAAATTCTCTGGTAATGCCAATATGGAAGACTAACAAATGCTTCTCAAAGATGCCCTCTGGTGGTCAAACTAGCACAAACTTGCATTAACAGAAAAATGGCTGACAATTAGATAACGTGCCACAGAATGCTACAGCAGCCCTCAAGGTGTGCTGCAGTTTGACGCAACCCTTTAAAGGAGGAACCACTGTACGTATGTGTGAGAGACAGAGGAGGGGCTACGTCTATGTGTGGGGAGGTATTGTTAGTGTGTATATGTGATGTGAGTGATCCTTCCTGCCTACCTGTGTGTGTGAGCATGCCTTGGCTGTCTGTGTGCTTGTTTGAGTGTGGATACAGTTGTTTCTGAAACAAGCAAGACCTGCCTGTAATTGGATTCATGTGTGTCTCTAAACGATTATCATGTGTGTATGCCTGTGTGCGTGCATGTGATGTCATGGCATTTGCATGTATGCGTGTTGGAAAGGATGTACTGGTATAGAACACAGTTCAGATTGGGCCTTAAACAGGCGATCCACAGGGGAACCATCATTCACTTAGAACCCATTCCTCTTGTGTTCGCAGGCTATTCAATTATTTTAGGATACATGTCAATAGTCTTCGCTTGCCTGATGGTATAATTATTATGTTCTCAAAATACTTGACTCTTGCCAAGTAAAAACGCCTAGAAGAAGCAGAGAACCATGCCCACTAGAATGTTGTACTGAAACATGAGGTACATGTAGGCTTCATTTATCTACCGTTGTAATTGATTGCAAATATACTGCACGTCTCCACAAAGTACTTAAAAAGTAACTCAGATTGCAAATTTCAGAAAGCTATTGATCGATATGACAGATATTTGAGGTCTTGCCATGTAAAGTGTGATTGGAATTAATTCACTCCAATATAAGGATTCCTCAGCCACAACTAGGCCCCGTTCTTCATTGTCTATGTCGCTAATATTGTCTCTAATATTATCTACATAGCATGTCGCTAATAGCATAGCCACATTCTTAGGCTGATGGAGTAGCGTTAGCTGTTTGGTTCTTTTGAGTTAGCATGCAAGCTATTTTGTTCTCGATTAAACATTCAGATAGTGAGATTCCCACGAGGATAAGAAGTCTCCTCTCCTGCCTTAGAAGGTAACAGCGATAATAACACTTTCCTATTTCCCCCTGTGACTCATCTGTCGTGTGTGTGTGTGTGTGTGTGTGTGTGTGTGTGTGTGTGTGTGTGTGTGTGTGTGTGTGTGTGTGTGTGTGTGTGTGTGTGTGTGTGTGTGTGTGTGTGTGTGTGTGTGTGTGTGTCTGTGTGTGTGTGTGTGTGTGTGTGTGTGTGTGTGTGTGCATGTCTGTGTGCATGTGTGTGTGTGTGTGTGTGTGTGTGTGTGTGTGTGTGTGTGTGTGTGTGTGTGTGTGTGTGTGTGTGTGTGTGTGTGTGTGTGTGTGTGTGTGTGTGTGTACGTGTGTGTGCATGTATGTGTGTATATCTGTGTGTGTGTGTGTGTGTGTGTGTGTGTGTGTGTGTGTGTGTGTGTGTGTGTGTGTGTGTGTGTGTGTGTGTGTGTCACATGTGTGTATGTCGGTCTGTGTTTCTGAGTGTGTTTCTAAGTGTGTGTGTATGTGTGTCTGGGACACAGAGTGCCAGTGGGGCAAACCTCTTCAAGATTAATCAATCCCGCAGTTGTGTGCGCTTCCTGGGAAATTGATGCAAGCAAAAAGTAAAAAGACTTATAAATAAATGACACAATAAATGACACAATAAATAATAATGTTTGTGTTGTCTGTGGCAGGGGCGAGGCCATACGTTAGCAAGGGAAAGCAGATTTACGCTCGCTGCACATTACAGAGAACGGACACGGTGGGAGACAATAAATATGCATTATGGTGGAGGCAGTAATACAACAGGACAGAAAAAAGGGAAGGTGAAAAAGAGAGGGAAGACAAGAGATAAAAGGCGGAAACAAATCTCAGAGAGGTGAGTCGATGCTGCAGACGACGGCGTGGCGTGTCATTGTAATGCTTTTTCTCCTACCTTTGACCTGTGTTATGTCAAAGTGATGACTTTTACCATTTTCACTACTGAGTTAAGCTGAGCTGTTGAGTGCAGGCCTGGTTACGCATCCACCATAGTTGCTGGAGGGGGCTGGAAACTCTGTGATACAAATGTTCCAGTGTGTCATGTTGGCACTAAAAGTTCAGGAACAAAAGTTCATGCTGGCACCATAACTTCATTTTGGACACCAAAAGTTCATGTTGACACCGAAAGTTCCTTGGCAATTAACATTTTAATTAGAATTACAATTAAAATATCATTGTCATTGACCATTTGGAGCCAGGCAATATGGAGGATCATTTTGAGAAAGGGTCTTGTCCAGGGGGTGTAATTGTACATCAAGCTGCTTCACGCTACAGAAACAGGAGCTAGGCGCCTTATGGGACATTCTGGCTCAGACAAAACTACTTTCTTACTGTATATATATATATAAGACTCTGGGTCAAACAAGTTGACCACTGCCAACATAGCACACTGTAGAAAAGTAACACCAATAACAAATAGTCTAAAATGCTTTCAAAGCAGAACTGTAATACAACGACATAGATTAATGCTAGATCCAGTATAAAACACACTTAATTTCCCCCATTTCTCCAGACTACGTTCAGCATGATTAAATTGTGCTTTTATTGTCGGAGAATGGTTGACAAAAAAATGCCAACGTGTCTAACACTTTACACCCTTTGGATGCTGAAGAGTAACAAAAACCAAAACTAATAGCTCAGAACTGCAATTTTTTTAAGAACTGCAATGCTTAATACAGCAGACCTGGGTTCAAAGAATATTGAAAATAATTTTTTTTTAAAACTGTATCTGAGCTCCATTGAGCTTGCCTGTTGCAATGGATCCAAAAAGTCCCAATAAGTGCAAACTCTGCCCATCTGACACTCCAGGCAGGTTAAACCAGACACCAAACGTTTAAAGTATTTGAAAGATTTCAAATCATATTTGAACCCAGGTCTGTAACACAGTAACTAGCCTCTCCACTGCTAGGTCCTTCTGTATAAACTTCCTACTTAAGTGTCTAATTTCCTCTGTCAGGTTTATGCTGATAAAAGCAATATTGTCCTACAGCGGCTCATATGAATTCGTCTCACAGACATAAGAGGGGGAGGAAGGGAGCAAAGCAGGGAGGGAAGGGGGAGAATGGAAGGGGGAGGGAAGGGAAGGAGATGAGGAGAGAGGAAAGGAGGGGAGAGGAGGGGAGAGAGAAATGGGAGGGGAGAAAAAGTAGAAGGGGAGGGAGGGAAGTGTGGAGAAGGGGAGCGGGGAGAAAGGAGGGAAGGAGGGAGAAGGGCACAGGAGAAGGGGAGAGAGAAAGAGAAGGGGAAGGGAGGACAGGGAGAAAAGGGAGAGGGGGCAGCGTTGCCTTGTGCTTTTATTGCGCTCGGCATTCGTTGTGAATTCATTATGCTGGCGCATGAGAGAGAGCCAAAGCTTCATTACACCCCATAATCTTCTTCCTTACAATAAGACGCAGAACCCCTTTCCAGTGCTTTTCATTCTATTACAGGACGAGGCAGTATCATGGCATGCGAGTGCACTTACAGCAGGCTTTAGGTAGGCACACTCTGGCATACACACACATATAGAGCATGCGTAGACAAGCTGGCTGGTGTGTTTACGGACATATTCAATCAATCCCTTTCGCAGTCTGCTGTCTCCACATGCTTCAAGATGGCAACCATTGTTCCTGTTCCCAAGAAAGCTAAGGTAACTGAACCTGAACTCACTTCTGTCATGATGAAGTGCTTTGAGAGACTAGTCAAGGATCATATCACCTCCACCCTACCTGATAGAATAGACCCACTCCAATTTGCTTACCGCCCCAATAGGTCCACAGACGATGCAATTGCTATCACACCGCACACTGCCCATTCCCATCTGGACAAGAGGAATACCTATGTAAGAATGCTGTTCATCGACTACAGCTCAGCATTCAACATTATAGTACCTTCCAAACTCATCATCAAGCTTGAGACCCTGGGTCTTGACCCAAACCTGTGCAACTGGGTCCTGGACTTTCTGACGCGCTGCCCCCAGGTGGTGAAAGTAGAAACAACATCTCCAACCCGCTGATCCTCAACACTGGGGCCCCACAAGGGTGCGTGCTCAGCCCTCTCCTGTACTCCCTGTTCACCCATGACTGCGTGGCCATGCACGCCTCCAACTCAATCATCAAGTTTGCAGACGACACTACAGTGGTAAGCTTGATTACCAACAACAGCGAGACAGCCTACAGGGAGGAGGTGAGGGCCCTCGGAGTGTGGTGGCAGGAAAATAACCTCCAACTCAACATCAACAAAACAAAGGGGATTATCGTGGACTTCAGGAAAAAGCATTGGGAGCACCCCCCCTATCCACATCGATGGGATAGCAGTGGAGAAAATGGAAAGTTTTAAGTTCCTCGGTGTACACATCACCGACAAACTGAAATGGTCCACCCACACAGACAGCGTGGTGAAGAAGGCGCTACAGCGCCTCTTCAACCTCAGGAGGCTGAAGAAATTTGGGTTGTCCCTTAAAACCCTCACAAACATTTACAGATGCACAATCGAGAGCATCCTGTCGGGCTGTATCACCGCCTGGTACGGCAACTGCCCCGCCCTCAACCGCAAGGCTCTCCAGAGGGTAGTGTGGTCTGCACAATGCATCACCGGGGGCAAACTACCTGCCCTCCAGGACACCTACAGCATCTGATGTCACAGGAAGGCCAAAAAGATCATCAAGGACAACAACCACCCGAGCCACTACATGTTCACCCCCCTATCATCCAGAAGGCGAGGTCAGTACAGGTGCATCAAAGCAGGGACCGACAGACTGAAAAACAGCTTATATCTCAAGGCCATCAGACTGTTAAACAGCCATCACTAACAGAGAGGCTGCTGCCAGCATACTTACTCAAATCACTGGCCACTTTAATAAATGGATTTAATAATGGTGTCACTAGTCACTTTAAATAATGCCACTTTATTAATGTTTACATATCCTACATTACATATCTCATATGTGTATACTGTATTTTATACCATCTATTGCATCTTGCCTATGCCGCACGGCCATCGCGCATCCATATATTTATATGTACATATTCTTATTCCATCCCCTCACATTGTGTGTACAAGGTAGTCGTTGTGAATTTGTTAGATTACTTTGTTAGATTACTTCGCTACACTCGCATTAACATCTGCTAACCATGTGTGTGTGACCAATAGAATATTATTTGATTTGATATAGACTTACACACATACCTACTTGAAGATACAGTATATAGGCACGAGCAAACAGTGAACAGACAAATGCACACACTGGAGCAAGCACACACACAAAGAGACAAAGACACATACCACACATAGTGAGTGGATATACACAGGTACACAAACACAGGAGCACGCATACGCGCACGCACACATACACACACAGAGGCACCACAGTACACACAATACCCTCTTGATGGGTATTAATCCAATATAGCCTGGTGGATATACTGTATATGTTTCACCACCTGTACCTTTATACAGTATATCCTTGTGTGTTACTCCGAATGTATGGCGCCAGTCTGAAAGGCCACATACGGTAAAGCACAGCCTGTTTCCTAGATGACTTAATGGGAAAAACGTCTAGTCTGAGAGAGCTGGTATGTGCTAGCTCACTCAAGTGTTGGCTCAGTCCCCTGCTTGGAGGGCTTAGCAGTACCTTGGCTGATCTTAGCGCACCAGAGTGGGAGATTACATGGATAAACTCCCCTCTCCACTCCCCACTTCACATGCCCGGGATCAGTTCAGGCTGAGGCCAGGCTGAGCTAGGGACTACGTGCCAATGAGACAATGGGCTCTACTTTAGCAAACCTAACGCAATGGTCAATCTAAACACTGGCGGTAGGGTTATAGATTCAGGGCTCTGTCAGAAATATTTTTGCTATTTTCACAACCACAAATATTGATGCAGTTGTTGGCGCGAAAGGGCTGGGTTTTGATTAACAAACAAGTTGTGGGTGTGTCAAGGATTGGTCAATCACTTGTCAATCAGAACGTGCTCCTTGATATGTGGTTGCTTAAGGTTTGTGTTTTTACAGTCTTTTATGTATTGCCTTGGAATCAACTCCAATTCCTATTTTAGTTCGGGATAGTTTATTAAACAGTTTACAGAAACAAAACATCTAAATGTAGAACTATCCCATCTTAATGCGTTAACTTGAACCTGTTTGCAGTCCACATTGTTCTTGCAGGGCATCAAAGTAATTGCATGGCATCAAAATATATACATAGCATTCACACTGATATAGAAGCTAGGCCTAGTGTAAATTGCATTATGGCTGAGCATTGACATGCCAAATGTCAATAAGCAAGATTAAATTGATTATTGATAAGGCCTGGAAATAATAAATAGAATCAAATTCTAAACAAAACAACAACTTGTTCTAAATAGGCTATGTCTAAATACAACGCAGACTATGGACGGTGGTACGGACATCCAAACCTTTCACAGTAGCTGGAGAAAGATTCAATATCAAGGGAGAATGTCCACTCACTGTTAAATTGCTCTCAAATATGTTTTATATACGGTGGTTCCTCCTTTAAAAGTTGTGACCTTACACCGCGGGAGTAGAGGTGCCCAGCGCCACGGCTTCATTGCTCCAGACCGCAAGGGGGAGTTAGAGCACTCATTATGCATTTGGGTCGCAAGGTTTTTATTTGACCAATCATATCGAGTGGTTCCAATGACGAATTTGACGCCAGCCACCCGTCCCTGGTGACTTTCTTCAGCGAAGATGGCTGACAAAACATTACGATGGAAGCAAATGTAAGTAGTTATAACGTCATAACGAGTCAAGCAGAACATATACAATTGAGAGGAATATGTTAGTTAATGTAGACACAAACAATTGTGCATATTTTTTTGTCATAAAGTTCATTTACGAAAATCGCGATTTAGCAAGTTAACTGACTAGCTAACACTAGCTAGCTAGCTAGCTAGCTGGTGTTATGACATGAGTACAGTATAACATTGCAATTTGTGTTGTTTAATGTTTTAGGGGCTCCTGAGAAAACCAGCAAACCAGGCTGTCGTCTTGGGAAACAGTGGATGTAAAGAATCTAGCTAGCTAAAGCATTTACTGCAAATTGAATGTATTATTGTGTAAGATTGCCTTGCCGTGCAATGCAGCTGAAGTAACATAGCTAGCTAACTATTCACTTGCTTATTGTGTAGTGGAGGATAAAAATAACTGTATGCCTATCGATGTGTAGCTAGCTACAGTATGTAGCTGTTCTGTGTATGGACCCTAAAACGTTAGGTTCTGAACTAATATTCATACCAATCTATGAACCTCAGCTATAATAGTTGTTGTATCAGCTAAATGGTCACCATAGCAGCACACACACGTAGCACGCGCTCCAGCAGGTATATTTCACTGGTCACCCCCAAAGCCAATTACTCCTTTGGCCGCCTTTCCTTCCAGTTCTCTGCTGCCAAAGACTGAATTGCAAAAATCACTGAAGCTGGAGACTCATATCTCCCACTTTAAGCAGCTTACAGATCATTGCACCTGTACATAGCCCATATGTAAATAGCCCATTCAACTACCTCATCCCCATATTGGTATTATTATTATTATTTTTTGCTCCTTTGCACCCCAGCATCTCTACTTGTACATTCATCTTATGCATCTATCACTCCAGTGTTTAATTGTTAAATTGTAATTACTTCGCCACTACGGCCTATTTATTGCCTTTACCACCCTAATCTTACCTCATTTACACACACTGTATATAGACTTATCTATTGTGTTATTGACTGTACGTTTGTTTTTTCCATGTGTAACTCTGTGTTCATGTTTGTGTCGTACTGCTTTGCTTTATCTTGGCCAGGTCGCAGTTGCAAATGAGAACTTGTTCTCAACTGGCCTACCAGGTTAAATAAAGGTGAAATAAAAATATATATAATAAATAATAATAAAAACGTCAAGTCTGAATAGCATTAATGAATCCTATGGATAGAGTAGAATAAAATAACTTTATTGTGCCAAGGATCCAAGTCCTATATACATGTACTGTAGTTATTACAACACATGAGATCCCCACATTGTAGCCTGTACATTGAATATTTTCACTGATCATATACTCTTCCTTGGCAAATAAAGTTGTGGTCCAGGTATGAATCTCTGTGAGACATTATTTTTCAGTCATATCCAATACCAGGTGTATCAAACTCTATTCTTTGAATGATGCTGTGTCTGCATGTATGTATTACAATTATATACTTCAACAGTGTTTACCACTCCTGCTCGTGGGACATCAATAATTACACATTGGAACTATGCAATAGACTAGAAATATGATTTAAGTAAAAGCTGATTTGTAATTCATATATACAGAAATAAAAACCTATGCATAACTAACTCCCTTCATCTGCAATATTCTGAGGACATAGGATAGTATTTCAATGAGATACTTAATTTCAACCAGTGGAGAATGTGAAACGATTTATTGAAAGAAGTTCATTATCCAGGTTATAAATACATAATACATGCATTCTAATTATGATAATTGTACATTTATATTATAAATACAAGTTCAATCTGTACTTCAATGCACATATGGTGTGCATTATAAAACGAGGAAGAAAGACGAGGTGTAGAAGACAGAAAGGGAAAGAGGTAAGAACAGAGGCAGACAGCATATGATTAATGAATTACAGTGCTATCCTAATATTCTCTCAGTTCAACACAAATACATAGTGTCTCTAGCAGTGTCTCCTAACCAGCCTTGGGCCACCAGTTGGCACGAAGGTTATCTTAAGAGCAGGTGAGGTGGCGATGACGGGACAGGCTTCCTCTCTCACATCAAAACATACCTGCAGACGAGAGACATATGGATAGAGAGAGACCATGATTAAGCCTTGTTTTTTTAAATCTAACACGGTCAGTCATCATAATCATCAGGAGGTGAAATGCAAAACTGACCTTGGATCATTAACTCTGGGACTACTACATCTCTATCTGTATTTCAATGTAAAGCATCTCTTTAATATTACCTCCTGTTGACCCAACCAAGTGACCTCTCAGCTATGATCATGCTGTGCCCTCTGTGTCAGCCAGTTCAGATGCGGGAGAGGTTCACCAACACAGCTGATATAACTTAGAGGATTTAGGGAGAAGGAGGAGAGGGATGAAGTGAAGGAGAGAGACTGTTATTGTGTGTGTATGTGGTCTCACCTGGTGTCCACACTAAGTGGCTACAGAGTACTTTATGCTGAAAAACAGACACATGTGGACAAACAATAGAAGATAAACAAATAAGACATGGCCTGCTTATGAGTTGCCATTAAAGAAAGTTAGATTAATTCAACTGAAAATGGCGAGAACAGGCATTCATAGCTAAATGCTTTTGGTTAGCTTGAGAAAAATAATTGCATGATTTATCGTTCTACGGTATGTAATATAGTAGAAGCTAACTACTAGCTATGTAAAAGTTGAACGGAAGAACGCCCAGTGCTGCTTACCTGAGATGCCATCATCATACAGTCCTTATTCGTGGGTGTCCGCTATGACTCCTTTGTGTCGGAAAAAAGTTGCTTTCAGAACAATTATTTTTGATTGAAAATAAAAAAGTTTTTCTCTCGACAAAAAGACACAAATGTACCTCCATAGCACATAGCAATTTGCCTGTGAATAACTACAACTTCATACAAACGTGCTACTGTATGCAGAATTCTTGAAGAACAACCGAAGTTGCTGCAGTATCCTGCCAGCACGCCAACAAGCAAGCCACTCAGGTGCAAAATGATGACCCGTGGAAGAGGGCGAGGAACTAGATGGGAATAACAACAGCTAATAGCTAAACAATAGACGATTCAACCTTTACTAAAAAATTGTCTAATAACCGAGCTAGGTGTGAAACCCCCCCCCCCCCCCCCCCTCCAATCACAGACCAGATTTGCCCTAACGACCAAGGGGTAGCTTGCTACTCAGTGTAATACAGTAATGACTTTTCAAGAACATTTCCCAGGACATAGACATATCTTATATGGGCAGAAAGCTTAAATTATTGTTAATCTAACTGCACTGTCCAATTTACAGTAGCTATTACAGTGTAAGAATACCATGCTATTGTTTGAGGAGAGTGCACAGTTATGTACTTGAAAATGTATATATTGACCCATTAGGCACAGAAATACAGTGGTTCATTGGATCAGTCTAAAACGTTGTACATCTAGTGGCCAAAATCTAAATTGCATCTATAGTCCTAAGTCAGATAATTGCCTTTCTCTTGCATTTCAAAGATGATGGAGCAAAACAAATACAAAAAAAAACATTTTTTTTCTTTGTATGAACTTTTATCAGATCTAATGTGTTATATTCTCCTACATTAATTTCACATTTCCACAAACTTCAAAGTGTTTCCTTTCAAATGGTATCAAGAATATGCATTTCCTTGCTTCAGGTCCTGAGCTACAGGCAGTTAGATTTGCATATGTCATTTTTGGAGGACACTGAAAAGGGTCCGATCCTTAAGAATCAATCTGATAATTTTCTTTTATGTACAAATACATGTAAAATGTAATGATATTATAAAATAGGCAGCATAAAAAAGACATTACGCATTGCTGTTGAACCAGCCTTCATTATAGTCGAACAAGCCTATGGAAGGCTTGGGTTTTAAAAATATGAAACGGAAAAAAAAACTATTGTTACAGGAAAATAACTTTCAAATACGAGGTTCACCGCTATTCACAGAGGTTCTCATTTCTCGTACCCATCTCATGATTGGCATAGACACCTGTAGCCTACATCATGAAGGGGTTTTTACGGACGTCCAAAGCATGGCAAAAATGATGTAGGCCTGGCTACAAAACATAGATAAAAAGGGAACTTCAGCTCACTGTTTTGGTCCTCTCAAACTTGATCTTATAATAAAGCTTTGGTGATTACGATTTATTTCCAAGCGGTCTCACGAGCCAAACATTTTATTGACGGTCTTGACTAGCCTACGTGATTACATTGAGCAAGACAAAAAGAAAACTGACTTCATTGAGAGGAGGGGAGGCTTGGTTTTTAATCAAATAAAATGGGGAAATAATTGGTGTTACATGTTTCTAAATAGGAAAAATACAGGCACCAAATCACATCTGTGATTGACGTGTGCGTCACGGCTGTATAGGTTGCGTTTCCGCTGTCAAAATTCATGCCATAACCATCTGCGTTACTGCTAAAACCAGCTTTTGGTTGGTCTTAAATATCCCTACCAGTGCTGCCTGAAATTAGTACTTCATTTTTACTTAGTAAGTTGTTTTTCAGCACATGCGTGAGATATTTACACCCCTCTTTCTGAGCGCAAGCGTGCTAATGTTAGAAGGTAAATTGCTGAACCTGGCATTAGGGCTGAAAAATACTTGTGTGGCAGTTTTTACATGACAAAATTGCAACCTAACGTGTGTTTGAGACTAGCGTTGGCTTAACGGCAGGCAAAAATAGAGTCGAATGATAGAGTCCATCTGACCAGGGTTGAGAAATTCTGGTAACTTTTCCAAAACTCCCAGGCTTTCCTGAAAACCCGGTTGGAGGATTCCAGAAGGGAATAAGGGACATATGGGAAAGTTTCCAGAATTTATTTTGGGGGAAGGATGAAGTTGTGTGAGATAGGCGTAGACAACCCTTCTTCTGGAGTGTTTTTGATTGGACTTGTTTTGCTTTAGGTGAAAGGATGAGAGTAGGTGAGCGGATGATCTCCATATGTGTGGTTCCCACCGTGAAGCATGGAGGAGGAGTTGTGATGGTGTGGGGGTGCTATGCTGGTGACAATGTCTGTGATTTATTTAGAATTCAAGGCACACTTAACCAGCATGGCTACCACAGCATTCTCATCTGGTTTGTGCTTAGTGGACCATCATTTGTTTTTCAACAGAACAATGAGCCAACACACTTCCAGGCTGTGTAAGGGCTATTTGACCAATAAGGAGTATGATGGAGGGCAACATCAGACCTGGCCTCCACAATCACCTGACCTCAACCCAATTGAGATGGTTTGGGATGAGTTGGACAGCAGAGTGAAGGAAAAGCAGCCAACATTTGCTCAGCATATGTGGGAACTCCTTCAAGACTGTTGGAAAAGTTCCAGGTGAAGCTGATTGAGAGAATGCCAAGAGTGTGCAAAGCTGTCATTTAGGCAAAGGGTGGCTACTTTGAAGAATCTAAAATAAAACATTTTTGGTTACTACATGAATCCATATGTGTTATTTCATAGTTTTGATGTCTTCACTATTATTCTATATTGTTAGATATTACTGCATGGTCGGAAAATAGTAAAAATAAAGAAAAACCCTTGAATGAGTAGGTGTACAAACTTTTGACTGGTACTATGTATGTGACTGTCTGGGTTTAAACCTGGGCCGCCTGTGCATCCCAGGACTGTGTCAGCCTGCTGAGGTAAAGTCTAGGCATTAGCTAGGTGAGCTTAGATAAGTCTTCAGATGTCAGAAAATTGTTTATCAAGCCACGTCAACCCCACATACAGTGCCTTTGGAAAGTTTTCAGACTGCTTGACTTTTTCCACATTTTGTTACATAACCTTTCAGTGCTACCCATCCCAGATCCGGGAGCATCCTCATCAAAAAAGCTGACTAGCATAGCCTAGCCTAACGGGACAGGGATATCATATAATATAATTTCATGAAATCACAAGTCCAATACAGCAAATGAAAGATAAACATCTTGTAAATCCAGCCATCATTTCCGATTTTTTAAATGTTTTACAGCGAAAACACAATATGTATTTATATTAGCTAACCACAATAGCCAAACACACAACCGCATATTTTCACCATGTTTCTACCGCATAGGTAGCTATCACAAAACCCAGAAATAGAGATAAAATTAATCACTAACCTTGAACAACTTCATCAGATGACAGTCTTATAACATCATGTTATACAATACATTTATGTTTTGTTCGAAAATGTGCATATTTGAGGTATAAATCGTAGTTTTACATTGCAGCCACCATCACAAATAGCACCAAAGCAGCCAGAATAATTACAGAGAGCAATGTGAAATAGAATAATCCTCATCATAAAACATTTATGAAAAATACATGGTGTACAGCAAATGAAAGATAAACATCTTGTGAATCCAGCCAATATTTCCGATTTTTTAAGTGTTTTACAGCGAAAACACAATATAGAATTATATTAGCTTACCACAATAGCCAAACACACAAAGGCATTTATTCACTGCCA
The DNA here is from genome assembly GCF_045679555.1 of Salvelinus alpinus. Classification (NCBI taxonomy): domain Eukaryota; kingdom Metazoa; phylum Chordata; class Actinopteri; order Salmoniformes; family Salmonidae; genus Salvelinus; species Salvelinus alpinus. Next base: position 1,838,958 of record NC_092118.1, on the reverse strand, counting down.
ACATAGCTTTCACAAAAAACAGCAATAGAGATAAAATGAATCACTAACCTTTGGACAACTTCATCAGATGACAGTCTTATAACATCATGTTATACAATACATTTATGTTTTGTTCGAAAATGTGCATATTTAGAGCTGCAAATCGTGGTTATACATTGTGAATACGTAGCAACAATTCACCAAAATGTCCGGAGATATTTTGGACAGTCACCTAATCTAACCAAAGAACTAATCATAAACTTTACATAAAAATACTTGTTGTATGGCAAATGAAAGATACACTGGTTCTTAATGCAACCGCTGTGTTAGATTTTTTTTAAATAACTTCACTACAACATACAGCATGCATTATTGTGAGACAGCGCTCACCTATTCTCCGCCGTGTTGGAGCCAACATATTACACAAAAATACGAAATAACATCATAAATATTCTCCTACTTTTGTTGATCTTCCATCATAATGTTGTGCAAGGAGTCCTAGGTCCAGAATAAATCGTTGTTTGGTTTTAGAATGTCCATTTCTTCTGTCGAATTAGCAACTTTGGCTAGCATTGTGGAGCGCACGTGTCCATCATCTCTTGGCGCATGGAAAGAAAAATTCCAAAATTCCCAATAAACGTCGAATAAACTGGTCAAACTCAGTTGAAAATCCTACTTTATGATGTTCTTCTCATATGTATCCAATAAAATGAGAGCCGGAGCAATTCGTAGTGTATACCGAACGCTTTTCAGAAGACAATGTGAGGTTCCCCGGCGCGCAGATGAAAACTGACAAAAGGGCGGACCTGTCACTCCAAAAGCTCTTATTCGGCCTCACATCAAGCTAGACACCCCATTCAACCTTCTACTGCCTGTTGACATCTAGTGGAAGGCGTATGAAGTGCATACAGATCGATAAAAAAAAGCCAGTTGAATAGGCAGGCCCTGACACAGAGCCTCATTTTCAGAATTTTCACTTCCTGTACGGAAGTTTGCTGCCAAATGAGTTCTGTTTTACTCACAGATATAATTCAAACAGTTTTAGAAACTTCAGAGTGTTTTCTATCCAATAGTAATAATAATATGCATATTGTATGATCTAGAACAGAGTACGAGGCCGTTTAATTTGGGCACGATTTTTTCCAAAGTGAAAACAGCGCCCCCCTATTAAGAAGAAGATAACTGCCTTATTCTAAAATGGATTAAATAAAAACCTTTCCTCAGGAAAATCTACACACAATACCCCATATTGACAAAGAGAAAACAGGTTTTTATACATTTTTGCAAATTTATGCAAAATTAAAAACAGAAATACCTTATTTACATAAGTATTCAGACCCTTTTCTACGAGACTAGAAACTGAGTTTAGGTGCATCCTGTTTCCATTGTTCATCCTTGAGATGTTTCTACAACTTGATTGGGGTCCATCTGTGGTAAATTCAATTGATTGGACATGATAGTCGCTCTGGATAAGAGCGTCTGCTAAATGACTTAAATGTAAATGTAAATGATTTGTAAAGGCACAAACCTGTATATATTAGGTCCCACAATTGACAGCGCATGTCAGAGCAAAAACCAAGCCACGAAGGAATTGTCCGTAGACCACCAAGACTCTTCCTAGAGCTGGCCACTTGGCCAAACTGAGGAATCAGGAGAGAAGAGCCTTGGTCAGGGAGGTGACCAAGAACCCGATGGTCACTCTGACAGAGCTCTAGAGTTCCTCTGTGGATATGGGAGAACCATCCAGAAGGACAACCATCTCTGCAGCACTCCACCAATCAGGCCTTTATGGTAGAGTGGTCAGACAGAAGCCACTCCTGAATAAAAGGCACATGACAGCCCGCTTGAAGTTTGCCAAAAGGCACCTAAAGACTCTCAGACCATGAGAAACAAGATTCTCTGGTCTGATGAAACCAAGATTGAAGTCTTTGGCCTGTGTGCCAAGCGTCACGTCTGGAGGAAACCTGGCACCATCCCTACGGTGAAGCATGGTGGTGGCAGGTGAAGCATGGTGGTTTTCAGGGGCAGGAACTGGGAGACTAGTCAGGATCGAGGCAAAGATGAACAGAGCAAAGTACAGAGAGATCCTTGATGAAAACCTGCTCCAGAGCGCTCAGGACCTCAGACTGGGGTGAAGCTTCACCTTCCAACAGGACAATGACCCTAAGCACACAGCCAGGACAACGCAGGAGTGGCTTCAGGAAAAGTCTATGGATGTCCTTGAGTGGCCCAGTCAAAGCCCAGACTTGAACCCAATCGAACATATCTGGAGGGACCTGAAAATAGCTGTGCAGCAACGCTCCCCATCCAACCTGACTGAGCTTGAGAGGATCTGCAGAGAATGGGAGAAAATCCCCAACTACAGGTATGCCAAGCTTGTAGCGTCATACCCAAGAATACTTGAGGCTGTAAACACTGCCAAAGGTACTTCAACAAAGTACTGAGTAAAGGGTCTGAATACTTGTGTAAATTCAATATTGCCATTTTTTATTTTTCTAAAAACGAGTTTTTGCTTTGTCATTATGGGGTATTATGTGTAGATTGATGAGGGGGAAAAACAATTTAAATCAATTTTAGAATAAGGCTGTAACATAACAACATGTGGAAAAGGTCAAGGGGTATGAATACTTTAATACTTTACATAACCCAAAACAATGCCCTTTGCCACACCGTAGCATTGCGCAGCCATGTGACTAAGACACAATACAGCCAGAACCACCCACCCCCTCTCTCTCTCTCATTGACTCAAAGCAGGAGTCAATCAATGGGCCTGTGTCACTGTAATAGCCTCATTATTCACGGGTGAGACCGGGCGGCACGCATGGCAAAAACAAAAGGAGAAAGAAACCAGGACACAATGTCTACAGATTTTAGTCATGGCCAGCCCGAAGTGTGAGGATGTGTGGGTGTGTGTAGTGGGGGGGAATTAATGTGTGCATGGGACTCACAGTTCATGTGAAGCTGAGATTGAGGAGGATGTAGTGAGAGCCAGAGCAGCACAGCTAATTAAAGGGAGAGAACTGGGTCTTTATCAGATGCAAAGTGCCCTATTAAAAATAAAAAATATGTGGGAATGAGTTCTCCCCCCCTGCAGAGGGAGAAGCTGTGTGTGTGTGTGTGTGTGTGTGTGTGTGTGTGTGTGTGTGTGTGTGTGTGTGTGTGTGTGTGTGTGTGTGTGTGTGTGTGTGTGTGTGTGTGTGTGTGTGTGTGTGTGTGTGTGTGTGTGTGTGTGTGTGTGTGTGTGTGTGTGTGTGTGTGTGTGTGTGTGTGTGTGTGTGTGTGTGCGTGTGCCTGTGTGAAGCATATACACTGTGCCCAATAGAGAGAGACAAGCTGCGGGAGAAATGAACTCTCTCTCGCTCTCTTTCTTTCTTTCTCTCCCTCTCTCTCTCTTTCTCCCTCGGTTGTTCTCTCTAACTCCGCTCAGTGATAGCGAGGCCTCTCCAGTGTCACTTGAAAGGACAACTATTGTGCCACCAATCTATTTGAAGAGGGCTATATCGTAACATAGGACACTCTGATATACTCCCCGTCAGCGTAGTCTTATACTCAAAGAGTACAGACAATCTATCTGCATCCCAAATTGCACCCTATGCCCATAGTGCTTTGTTAAAAAGTAGTGCACTATATACAGTCGTGGCCAAACGTTTTGAGAATGACACAAATATTAATTTCCACAAAGTTTGCTGCTTCAGTGTCTTTAGATATTTTTGTCAGATGTTACTATGGAATATTGAAGTATAATTACAAGCATTTCATAAGTGTCAAAGGCTTTTATTGACAATTACACAAAGTTGATGCAAAGAGTCAATATTTGCAGTGTTGACCCTTCTTTTTCAAGACCTCTGCAATCCGCCCTGGCATGCTGTCAATTAACTTCTGGGCCACATCCTAAGTGATGGCAGCCCATTCCTGCATAATCAATGCTTGGAGTTTGTCAGAATTTGTGGGGTTTTGTTTGTCCACCCGCCTCTTGAGGATTGACAACAAGTTCTCAATGGGATTAAGGTCTGGGGAGTTTCCTGGCCATGGACACAAAATATCAATGTTTTGTTCCCCGAGCCACTTAGTTATCACTTTTGCCATATGGCAAGGTTCTCCATCATGCTGGAAAAGGCATTGTTTGTCACCAAACTGTTCCTGGATGGTTGGGAGAAGTTGCTCTCGGAGGATGTGTTGGTACCATTCTTAATTCATGGCTGTGTTCTTAGGAAAAATTGTGAGTGAGCCCACTCCCTTGGCTGAGAAGCAACCCCACACATGAATGGTCTCAGGATGCTTTACTGTTGGCATGACACATTCATCAGAGAAAATGACTTTACCCCAGTCCTCAGCAGTCCAATCCCTTTATCTTTTTCAGAATATCAGTCTGTACCTGATGTTTTTCCTGGAGAGAAGTGGCTTCTTTGCTGCCCTTCTTGACACCAGACCATCCTCCAAAAGTCTTCGCCTCACCTGCCTGCTGCCATTCCTGAGCAAGCTCTGTACTGGTGGTGCCCCGATCCCACAGCCGAATCAACTTTAGGAGACGATCTTGGTACTTGCTGGACTTTCTTGGGCGCCTTGAAGCCATCTTCACAACAATTGAACCGCTCTTCTTGAAGTTCTTGATGATCCGATAAATGGTTGATTTAGGTGCAATCTACTGGCAGCAATATCCTTGCCGGTGAAGCCCTTTTTGTGCAAAGCAATGACGACGGCACGTGTTTCCTTGCAGGTAACCATGGTTGACAGAGGAAGAACAATGATTCCAAGCACCACCCTCCTTTTGAAGCTTCCAGTCTGTTATTTGAACTCAACCAGCATGACAGAGTGATCTCCAGCCTTGTCCTCGTCAACACTCACACCTGTGTTAGCGAGAGAATCACTGACATGATGTCAGCTGGTCCATTTGTGGCAGGGCTGAAATGCAGTGGAGATTTTGGGGGGGATTCAGTTCATTTGCATGGCAAAGAGGGACTTTGCAATTAAATACTTCTAAATAAACAAATTATTTGAACAACAGTGCAGAAAGCGTGTTTTCACAAAGAAAAATGAATAAATAGTGTGCCTTCAACAGCATTCCACCTCATATACTCACATCCCTGAATGTTCCATAGTTGCTAAGCTACCAGTCAGGTGAAATACATGTACAAAATCCTAACGAAACTCAGCAAAAAAAGAAACATCCCTTTTTCAGGACCCTGTCTTATAAAGATAATTTGTAAAAATCAAAATAACTGTTTAAACACTGTTTCCCATGCTTGTGCAATGAACCATAAACAATTAATGAACATGCACCTGTGGAACGCCCGTTAAGACAATAACAGTTTACAGACGGTAGGCAATTAAGGTCACAGTTATGAAAACTTAGGACACTAAAGAGGTCTTTCTACTGACTCTGAAAAACACAAAAAGAAAGATACCCAGGGTCCCTGCTCATCTGCGTGAACGTGCCTTAGGCATGCTGCAAGGAGGCATGAGGACTGCAGATGTGGCCAGGGCAATAAATTGCAATGTCCGTACTGTGAGACGCCTAAGACAGCGCTACAGGGAGACAGGATGGACAGCTGATCGTCCTCGCATTGGCAGACCACGTGCAACAACACCTGCACAGGATCGGTACATCCGAACATCACACCTGCGGGACAGGTACAGGATGGCAACAACAACTGCCCAAGTTACACCAGGAATCCCTCCATCAGTGCTCAGACTATCTGCAATAGGCTGAGAGAGGCTGGACTGAGGGCTTGTAGGCCTGTTGTAAGGCAGGTCCTCACCAGACATCACCGGCAACAACGTCGCCTATGGGCACAAACCCACCGACGCTGGACCAGACAGGACTGGCAAAAAGTGATCTTCACTGACGTGTCGCGGTTTTGTCTCACCAGGGGTGATGGTCGGATTCGCGTTTATCGTCGAAGGAAAGAGCGTTACACCGAGGCCTGTACTCTGGAGCGGGATCGATTTGGAGGTGGAGGTCCGTCATGGTCTGGGGCAGTGTGTCACAGCATCATCAGACTGAGCTTGTTGTCATTGCAGGCAATCTCAACGCTGTGCGTTACAGTGAAGACATCCTCCTTCCTCATGTGGTACCCTTCCTGCAGGCTCATCCTGACCTGACCCTCCAGCATGACAATGCCACCAGTCATACTGCTCGTTCTGTGCATGATTCCCTGCAAGACAGGAATGTCAGTGTTCTGCCATGGCCAGCGAAGAGCCCGGATCTCAATCCCATTGAGCACGTCTAGGACCTGTTGGATTCCCCCCAGAAATGTCAGGGAAGAGCTTGCAGGTGCCTTGGTGGAAGAGTGGGGTAACATCTCACAGCAAGAACTGGCAAATCTGGTGCAGTCCATGAGGAGGAGATGCACTGCAGTACTTACCTTCTCTTGGATAGGTGGCAGTATTTTCACGTCCGGATGAAAAGAGTCCCCAAAGTAAACTGTCTGTTACTCAGGCCCAGAAGCTAGGATATATATATATAAATGGGTAGATTTGGATACTCTAAAGTTTATAAAACTGTTAAAATAATGTCTGTGAGTATAACAGAACTGATATGGCAGGTGAAACCCCGAGGACAAACCATCCAAAAAATAAAACTATTTCAGAATACCACTTTTTTCAATGGCTGTCAATTTTATTATAAGGCGAAGTCCTCCCAGATTGCAGTTCCTAGGGCTTCCACTATATGTCAACAGTCTTTAGAAAAAGTTTCAGGCTGGTTTCTGGAAAAATTTGCCAGAAATTGTAGTTTTTCTATATGGCTCCCATTTTGGCTGTAGTGTTTCCAAGCGCGTGAATGAGAGCGCGTTCTTTGGTATTTTTCTCCAGTAAAGACAATAACGAGTCTCTGTCTTAAATTGTATCATTTATTTACGTATTAGGGTACCTAAGGTTTGATTATAAACATTGTTTGACTTGTTTGGAAAAGTTTATTAGTAATGTTTGTGATTCATTTTGTATGCATTTTGATGAAGGGAAACTGGGTGGATTATTGAAGCGCGCCAGCTAAACTGAGTTTTTATGGATATAAAGAAGGTCATTATCGAACAAAAAGGACCATTTGTGATGCAACTGGGACCTTTTGGAGTGCCAACAGAAGAAGATCATCAAAGGTAAGGCATTTATTATATTGCAATTTCTGACTTTCGTGTCGCACCTGCCTGGTTGAAATATGTTTTTCATGGTTTTGTATGTGGGGCGCTGTCCTCAGATAATCGCATGGTGTGCTTTCGCCGTAAAGCCTTTTTGAAATCTGACAGCGGCTGGATTAACAAGAAGTTAAGCTTTATTTTGATGTATTACACTTGTGATTTTATGAAAGTTAAATATTTATAATTCTGTAGTTTGAATTTCGCGCTCTGCAATTTCACCGGATGTTGGCCAGGTGGAACGCTACCGTCCCACCTGCCCATAAGAAGTTTTAATGCAGCTGGTGGCCACACCAGATACTGACTATTACTTTTGATTTTGACCACCCCTTTGTTCAGGGACACATTATTCTATTTTTGTTAGTCACGTCTGTGGAACTTGTTCAGTTTATGTCTCAGTTGTTGAATCTTATGTTCATACAAATATTTACACGTTATGTTTGCTGAAAATAAACGCAGTTGACAGTGAGAGGACGTTTCTTTTTTTTCTGAGTTTATATTTGTAAGTACAGTGTCCAGTAGAGGTAGGTGTTTGAAAGCAGCTTGGAATCAAAGAAAGAAAACACAGGAACCACAGCGAAATCAGTGAGATCTCGCATTTTGCAACACACAGTTTAAAAAAGCATGTGATCAAAGAAAGCTTTGGACCTCATTGATGACGTACTTTTTGATAAAGTGAAACACACATCTGCACACTGCTTCGAAGTTAACAGCTTAGCGATTTTGACTCAGGCCTCAGAGCTCTGGTATCAAACATAACATCACTAGTTTTTGCTGGCGACCAGCCTTCTTTGTGGTTTGGACACTGGTGACCAGCATAAGCTAAAGCAAAACCAGCATCAAGTCACATTATGCCAGTTTGCAAAATGGTTTTTAATGCCTATTAGAATCAAGCCAGAGTAGATTCACCTATTTTTTTTCTGGGGGGGGGGAATATTTTTTTTTTTCATTTCACATTCAAATACAATTACAAATTCAGTGCATTACGTTGTACATAACATGGATTCATAAAAACAGTATCAAAAAGTACCGTAACAATATAAAAATAGCAAAATTCCTGTTCTGCAGAACCTGACCAGTATTATAGGCCTACATTCAAGATTAGCATGCCTCTAACAATCTCCAAAAACAATACAAACAATTCTATAAATAAAAACATACACATATGCCAAAGTGAACACTGAATAAACCTCAGTGTATATCAAATATGTACAAAGGCTTAGCCTACATTTCAATTTTACTTATGGAATACAATTATATATAGTCTATAAAAAAACTTTTACAATTAAAGGTAAATCCCTTTCCAGCTCTGTTTAACTGATACAATGCCCCACTTATCTATTTCGAATTGTATTCTTTTCCAAATGTCTTGTTTTATAAATTGAACCAATCCCGTCGGTGACCACTTGAGGGTGTCATTGACCGCACCACATCTGGCCTCCCAAAGTTTGGTCTTGATAAGGGACACCAGAGTCACTAATTCTAAATAATTGCACCTTTTCCAAAATTTTTTGTTAAAAAATGGCTACCCCTTCATAATCAATGTTTTTTTAAATCTCAAAAAATTGTTTCATTTTTTTCCAAACTAATTGGGTAAAAGAACATTCCCATAAAACATGGGGAATTGTTTCAATTGCGAAACAATTGTCCCTGGGACAAAATGTATTCAGGGTCAAATTATGATCATGTAATGTTGAACGGACCGGAAGAGGTCTGTGTAAAACGAGCCAATTAAAATCTTTCAGTCTGTCTAAACCTTTTATTTGTGTCCGTAGCCAGGTGGAAGGTGATATTGGTAATCCGTCTCTAGGACGACAATTGTCTATCAATTTCGCGTATAGCATTCTGTGGTTGATTACATTTTCTTTTACTTTGCAGACAGGGGTTTTCCACTATTTTCTTAAAATGTAATGGGATAATTTCAGCTTTTGGCTTACTATTATCCCACTCCACCATGAACCTTAACGGTACAGACAGCCAGAATCTGATAAAAATTTGACATTTGTGTACAGAAGACGACAAAAGACAACAAAAGTTTGAGTAGAACAATGCATCTAGCTTGAGAGGAATATGAGGGAAACCCTTCCACCAGCCTCTATAGGCTGGTACATCCGATCTCTACGGATGTACTCATATCCCCCCCAAAAGAAATTAAACAGTACCCGTATGAAGGTTGTTCTTAGAGACACCGGCATGGGAAACACATAGGCAAGGTGAAGTAATGAAGGAAGAATGTCCGCCTTCAGCACTAACACCTTCCCACTAAAAGATATTTGCCTCACTTTCCACAGTCCCAATCTTTTATTAAGCGATAATAGTTTTTCTTTCCAATTAAACATGTCATCTTTAATTTCATTTCCAAAAGATATGCCGAGCACTACCATTGGTCCTGTGCACAAAGTCAAACCACATAACTGATCAGTTCTCCATTTCCACTGTCCCATATATTTTATTTCTGTTTTATTATTATTTTTCTTCGACCCAGAGGAAACAGAGAATTCATCAATGACTTTGATAGACTCTTTCAACCTCAGGTCGTCCTGTAAATATAAAACTGTGTCGTCCGCATATTGCAACATTTTTAGAATATCCCCTCCAGGTAAAATTATGCCTTTGATGTTGTAATTTGTACTAAATGCGCATGCGAAAGGTTCAATATATAAAACATACAATAGAGGAGATAGAGGTTCCCCCTGTCTGACACCACGTAATTGCTTGATAACATTTCCAATATTCCCATTAATATTTACCCTGCTACCCACATTACTATAAAGAACTTTTACCCATTTCATACAATTTCCAAAACCCAATTTTTCAATAACTCTAAATAAAAATTAATGGTTTACCATGTCAAAAGTGTTTTCCTGGTCCAAATTCACAGTAATAGCTGGCAGGTGCCTTTCCTCTAAATATGCTTGAACGTCTCTGTGCAAGTTCCAGGTTAATTTTCTCCCCATCCCCATCATGTTTGGTCTAAACCAACAACATATGCCATGGTAGAAGATAGGCGATTAGTTATGGCTTTGCTTAATAATTTATAGTCAACACACAACATTGTTAAAGGTCTCCAATTTGCTAATGTCTTGGGGTCTCCCTTTTTGTAAAGTAGAGAGATTACCCCCTCACACATCGAACCTCCCATATGCTCCAAACCAAATATACTTCTAAACACTTACAACAGATGGCATCCAATTAAATCCCCAAAAACGATGTAAAACTCTTTAGAGAGCCCATCCACTCCTGGTACTGTTATCTTTCATGCTCTTCAGTGCCATATACATTTCATCTAATTTCAATTCCCCTTCTAATTGGTCTCTAATATGGAAAGGTATCTGCACATCCACGCATTTAAAAAAATTAGTCCCCTTCATAATCAATTGTTTGTTTTTGAAATAGCTGAGAAAAGTGGTGTGTAGCGACACCAAGCAGGCCATCTCCATCCTCAACCATCTCTCCATCTTGGTCCAATAAAGCAGAAATAGTCCTCCTCTTTCCCCGTGAATGAATTAGTTTGAAAAAATATGCAGAGCACTTCTCATCATTTTACCATTTGTCTTGCTGACTTTTAAAAATGAAGTCTCGAGCTTTCTTTTCAAAAAAGGCATGCTGCTTTTTCTGCAGGATACACAATATTCTACATTTAGAATGACTGCCAGGGGTAGCATTTAAACTATGTTAGACTAGCTAAACCATCTTAACTGGAACAATCATTTCAGTAATGGGTGCAATAAATCAACTAACAGATTGGATTAGCTTAGAAAAATGTATGTTATTTACCTTTGTGTATTGTTAAGGTAAATTAATTGATTTATTAATCAATCAATGTAGATGCAAAAACACAGATATTGAAATAAACATTTAAAAAAATCTAACTTCAATAGAGCATGCTGGGAAATATTATAAAGATGGCCGTGGTTTTGCAGACCAGCAAAATTCTGATTACTTAGGAGTCAATCTCACTTGGGATTTGAACTCACAACTAGGGCTGTTGGATGACTGTATTACCGCCACACTGGCAGTCATGAACCATGACCTCAGTAAAATTCCATGTGACCGTTGAGTCACGGTAATCTCCTCTTATGCACTCTGGACATGCATTGGTAGTACCCAACTCACTAACGACAATCAGGTCGACAATGGCCTGGTACTCAGGGCTCTATTGTCCCTCTAACCATTCTGATATCAATGCAAATGAAAATGCATTCAAAAATCACATCAACCACTTATCATCAAAACATACCCTGTTTTGACAGCTTGGCTGTTGAAACGTTGGTTATACAATTATTGCATCTGAGCTCCTAGTGTGTGACTCTCCTTTCCTTCTCAAGTGTTCTACTTTGCTAGCCAGCACTTCGCCTGAACAGGTGTGCATTTATTTCGCTTCGAAAATCCCATCCCATTATCATCAAAACAGTTTTGTGCTCTTAAAACTCATCTCACTGTGATTGATGTTTCAAAGCCTAACACAACAAAATGGACAGCGCTTTCTAAGGTGATGGTTAATATGAAAAACACCATACGCATATTAGAGCTTATGCCTAGGCCTATATGATGAGCCCAAACCTCCAAAAAAACGGAATTAAAATAATGATTGTGCTGTTATACAATAGTGTACATAGCCTACCGCATATAATATATTACGCAGAGCAGAAAAACGTTTTTAAAAACGGACATAAGATGTCTTTGGTACATAACTGGTCTAGTCTATGCTTGTGTAATCACCTTTGAGTGTGGACTGTATTATTATGCATACTGGATGGACTGGTTACCTTATGCTACCATCCAAATGTTCTATCCATGAGTCTGGGAGAGAACAGATAGGCCTAGGCGATGCTGTTAATTCATTGGTTGTGCAGTGCAGCTTACAGAGTTAGCCTACAATCATAGTGCATTGTCTTTGATTTTGAATAGCCTAGCAATTTAGATTTTTTTACATTTTCATAATGAATAGGCTAGCATTACCTTCAGCTACAGAATATCTCACCACTGTGAGTTTCCACCTCCTCCACTCCCTCCTTCATTCATTTCTCGAGCACGCAAGGAGAGGGTCTGTCTGTCAACAGTTTAATGAAATATGTTTTGTTGTGAAAACGTTACTATCGATGTTCCGGAACAGATTTCAATTGGTTTCCCAAATGAAGCACCGGGTAGCTGCAGGAACAGGGTTCGAGAGCCCATGGCATACAGAGTTTGGGTGGAATATCACCTGTCACGCAGCGAGAGGCTGCCTGCTCCTCAAACAGTGGTTGATGCGTGGAGTGAAATAACCAGAATAGTCTACCCAGCATACTTGAAAAATGAACTCGCTATGCGAGTGCATATGGACAGTCATTCACATATGTTTTGCGTGTTACACGGTAAAAAAAATGCATTATTGAGTTAATAAAGCTGAATACAAACATGTTCTCTTTTTTGCTTTCTTGAGTAAGGCAGATCCAAAATGCAGGTGTTTCAGCCTAGCTCAGTGCTTTCTGTGGTGGTGGGGCAGCCAGCGGAAAATACGGAGTAGGTGTTGGTAATTTTCTCTAGTTGCGCCGTGATTAGCTCAATATTTTGTCACTCATGGGAACACTAAGTCACCGCTAAGTCTAAGGGTAGAGCTTGAAAATTCAAGCCCCTTGGGTGCTGCCATAGTTACATTAGAAGTGCCCATTCAAGAAGGAAGGATCAAGGTTATTGGCCACAGATAGAAATACGTCAAATCACGTTATCTCTACAGTAGCTTTGATTGGACTGATCATGTCAACATCATACTTTCAAAATATTAGCTAGCAGTCAACATCATGAATCACGTCAACAATCTACTGGCAAATCCATGTCATATGAAGAGAAATAATGAAGAGAAAATATACAGTTGAAGTCCCAAATTTACATACACATAGGTTGGAGTCATTAAAACTAGTTTTTCAACCACTCCACAAATTTCTTGTTGGCAAGTCTACTTTGTGCATGCATGTAATTTTTCCAACAATTGTTTACAGACAGATTATTTCACTTATAATTCACTTGGGTCAGAAGTTAAGCTAAGTTGACTGTTCCTTTAAACAGCTTGGAAAATTCCTGAAAATTATGTCATGGCTTTAAAAACTTCTGATAGGCTAATTGACATCATTTGAGTCCATTGGAGGTGTACCTGTGGATGTATTTCAAGGCCTACCTTCAAACTCAGTGCCTCTTTGCTTGACATCACGGGAAAATCTAAATATATCAGCCAAGACCTCTGAAAAAAATTGTAGACCTCCACAAGTCTGGTTCATCCTTGGGAACAATTTCCAAATGCCTGAAGGTACCACGTTCATCTGTACAAACAATAGTACGCAAGAATAAACACCATGGAACCACACAGTTGTTATATCGCTCAGGAAGGAGACGCGTTCTGTCTCCTAGAGATGAATGTACTTTGGTGCGAAAAGTGCAAATCAATCCCAAAACAACAGCAAAGGACCCTGTGAAGATGCTGGTGGAAACAGGTACAAAAGTATCTATATCCACTGTAAAACGAGTGCTATATCGACATAACCTGAAAGGCCGCTCAGCAAGGAAGATGCCACTGCTCCAAAACCGCCATAAAAAAGCCAGACCACGGTTTGCAACTGCACGTGGGGACAAAGATTGTACTTTTTGGAGAAATGTCCTCTGGTGTGATGAAACAAAAATAGAACTGTTTGGCCATAATGACCATCGTTATGTTTGGAGGAAAAAGGTGGAGGCTTGCAAGCCGAAGAACACCATCCCAACTGTGAAGCACGGGGGTGGCAGCATCATGTTGTGGGGTGCTTTGCTGCAGGAGAGGCTGGTGCACTTCACAAAATAAATGGCATGATGAGGAAGGAAAATTATGTGGATATATTGACGCAACATCTCAAGACATCAGTCAGGAAGTTAAAGCTTGGTCGCAAATGGGTCTTCCAAATGGACAATGACCCCAAGCATACTTCCAAAGTTGTGGCAAAATGGCTTAAGGACAACAAAGTCAAGGTATTGGAGTGGCCATCACAAAGCCCTGACGTCAATCCTGTAGAAAATTTGTGGGCAGAACTGAAAAAGCGTGTGCGAGCAAGGAGGCCTACAAACCTGACTCGGTTACACCAGCTCTGTCAGGAGGAATGGGACAAAATGCACCCAACTTATTGTGGGAAGCTTGTGGAAGGCTACGCAAAACATTTGACCCAAGTTTAAAAAAATGTAAGGCAATGCTACCAAATACTAATTGAGTGTATGTAAACTTCTGACCCACTGGGAATGTGATGAAAGAAATAAAAGCTGAAATAAATCATTCCCTCTACTATTATTCTGACATTTCACATTCTTAAAATGAAGTGGTGATCCTAACTGACCTAAGACAGGGAATTTTTACTAGGATTAAATGTCAGTAATTGTGAAAAACTGAGTTTAAATGTATTTGGCTGAGGTATATGTAAACTTCCGAGTTCAACTGTAGATAAAACGTATCGGTGCTCATCGGCCATTGGACATAAACATTACACAACAAGTTGGATATCGCAAATTCAACAATGAGTGGTTTGGAAGGAATCAGTGGCTAACTGCTAGCATTGCAAATCATTCACTAGCCTGCTATTCAGTGGAGTGGCTGTGTGGTCCCAAGTCTGGGATCTCTTTTCCAAGCTTAAAATGATAAAAATTCAACATTGGCTATGCTCTCAATGAAGCATGATTTGTGCCACGCCCCAAACAACTGTTAGCTCGGAACTGCGAAATCTGACTGTTGTGAGTTCAAGACAACTGTGAACTCTGGGAAAAAATGAACTCCGACTGGGAAAATATGTTTTGAATGGTCATCCAACTCAGCATTGTAAATCCAGAAACCGGGCCTCTTTCTAGAGCTATGACCTGAAGATCGTTGACGTCATCATGATTCAACCTTATTTTTTTCAGAGTTCCCTGTTGTCCCAGTGGGCTCCCGAGTGGCGCAGGGGTCTAAGGCACTGCGCCTCAGTGCTAGAGGAGTCACTACAGACACTCTGGTTCGATTCCAGGCTGTATCACAACCAGACGTGATTGGGAGTCCCATAGGGCGCTGCACAATTGGCCCAGCGTCGTCCGGGTTTGGCCGGTGTAGGCCGTCATTGAAAATAAGAATTTGTTCTTAACTGACTTGCCTAGGTAAATAAAGGTAAAATAAAGAGAACAGAGCGCCAGCTTTTTTCACGACTTTCTCCAATCATCAATAGCCTATAGGCACATCATGCAGCCCATGTACAGAGTCTTTGGAAAGTATTCAGATCCCTTGACTTTTTCTACATTTTGCTACGTTACAGCCTTATTCTAAAAAGGATTAATTCGTTTTTTTCCCCTCATCAATCTACATACAATAACCCATAATGACAAAGCAAAAACAGGTTTTAGAATTTTTTGCGAGTTTATTAAAAATAAAAAACAATAGGGAGGGAGGGAGAGGGAGAGAGAAGTTGGAGTGGAAAGGGTGAGACAGAGGCTGAAGACTGGTGTTGATACTGATAGTATCGAAAGAAAGGCAGCACTACTCTCTGATCTTTCTCCATTCAAATCGTACCTTACATTATTCCACAATACTGATGACGGATCAGCTCCCAGAGAGATATTATCACCTCATGGCTACAAATGTTGAGGCGGCTTTTTCTAATGCTTACCCTATAATAATGCACTCAGTCCAAGGTTAATTCGGCACATCAATGTTGTTACACATCCTGAAATAAATTGAGGCAAACATTACAGTGTAGCCTACAAATAAAAGTCAATTGACTGAATATGGCATGTATTTCAATATGATTGAAATATATAGGCCTATGTAGCCTGCTGTCATCTCGGTTTTCATTTAAAGCATGTTTTTATTGTCATGACTTTCCCTCCTGGGTGAGGATCAAAGAGACTACCCCCCCCCCCCCCTCTCTCCCACCAGAGAAGAGTGGGGGTGGTTCTAGTTTATGACCGGTCGTAAACTTCCTGTCTCATGCACTGCAGTAAGGAGAAGTCAAGAGAGACTCTGCCCCAAAAGTTGAACATCAAAAGGTTGGACATTGAAGCAATATTTCTAATGTAAATAATGTGGGGAAATGGTCGGGAGGGACTTAAAGAACAAGCATGTCAAATCATTTATTGGTTTGGTGATATAATTGAAGACGTTATAACGGAAACATTGTAACGTTATTAAGAGCTTTCACAATGTATATGTCAGAGTTTCATCTAAATGTAAAACTTATATGATTAAATATGAAACTATTTGTGAGAAGATGAAATCTGATTTTAGCCTTCTAAATGAGAAATTGTATTTCATATAAAGTTTTATCCAGTCAGTAACCACGCCCACGTGAGCACAGACATTATGCCGGCGTGATGGAATGCCCCCTTTGACCAGAGTGCTTAAAAAGGACTCGTAGCGAAATCTACATTAGACCAAGCGGATGGTGTAAGCCGGACGTCACAAATGGTTAAACTCTACCAGACCAGAAAACGTGGAGCAGTGGCTACACATGACAAATGGTCGAAAACTACAAGACCCTCTGAAACTCCACGAGTGAAGAAGACGAAGACATGCACCGCCTGCAGCTCTGCATGTAAAGTAGTCTAGAACTTTGAACAAAGACGCGAGGAAGATCTTATCAAATGACTATTGGAACGTCTGATGTTTCCAGTCAAACGATCACTGCCAGACCAAAGAAAGCTACTACTACAACTACTAAGGACATGGGGACCTCTGGCGGACAACCAGAGACTTACACAACCAGAGACATTCTGTTGAACTATTCGTCACAGACGTTTTGGGCGATTTCAACAGAAAGACGGCAAAGACATACAAACGTAAATATGTACACTGCATTTCTAAATCCGAATGAGCAGTTGTTGGGGTGTTAAATATCCATATTTACGATGAGTGTATTATTCAACTGTATATATGATAGTTGAATTCCTTTGTCTCTCTGTCTCTCCCGCTCTTTCTTTCCCCACCCCTTTTCATTGTGTACCAAGCCGTCATATCAGGTTAGTCCACTAGGGACTTTTCATTGCATTATGTAGTAATCAACGTATAATCTATCCTGTGTGATTATTTAGTTAGTTAGTTAATAAATAATTAAGCCAATTTGTGTATCGCTGAGTCATCATGTAGACCAGTGTTCGCGCAGATTTATAGGATTATGCGATGTTCAGAATGAGTCTGATATGGGGAAATGATTGACTGCTATGATATTGAGATTCTGATGTTCTTGAGTTAATTCGGGAAACGGTAACTCATTAAACAAACTTTTCCCGTGGTGCCCCAGGTTACTAATGAGTTAATTGTTACATGATTCATTTAATCACGTAATAATTTCACATAATTAATTATTCGATAAATAGCATGTCATCATATTAATGATATTCACTTCACAACATTATCCTCTGCTTGTTCAATTGCAAAGACATTGGCAACTTTGTATTTGTAGTCACAGAGAAACAGATAAACAACTTGTTTATATGTTTAACAGAGATCTTCTGTGTATAAAGTGACGTAGAAGGGCAAAAATGGATCTAATGACGTACTTATGTGTTCTACAAGTGGTCTGAGGCAGTCGGTAAATAACAAGCGTTTTCAAGTGCAACTTCGATAACAATGGTTTTGGGAAACAGCTCTGAGATTTAACGATGCTACTATGTAGGTTCTAATGATAAACTTAGCCTTAAGATACTTTTGGGTAACCAGGCCCACATCCAATCAACACGGTAGATTATTGAGCCTATCACATTTTACTCTCAGGTATTTTCCATTGTCGTGTCGTTGAAAGGAAGGCATGGCATCAAAAGTGCCAAAACTTCTTTGTTAAAAAATCAAAAAATAGGGAATGCTGTGTAATTGAAGATAATTTAGAAGTGATAAATGATCTATGATGGCAATAATCGGGATTTCAGGTCAAGTACAAAAAACATTATCAAATAATTATCCATGCTATAACAACGTATACATTTTCACACAATAAAATGTTTCTCAACTAATTCTCCTTTACACCTCCAACTCAAATCCATCTACAATCCATCCATATTAGTTTAAACAATATCACTCTCCCACACAATAAATGAAAGTTAGACCTGGTCTAAAAACAGATCTTTAAAATCACATGCTCACCTCCAGTAAGATTATAATTGACCCAAAACCATCCCTCAAATAACCATCTCTTTGCTTCTGTAAGACACAATAGACTCGTCCTCCGCCCTCCTGCACTTGACACCTTCACTGCTGTTGTTGAGTTATGACCCGGCAGCGCATTTCGCTGGCTAGATTGACCCATTTCAGGAGGGGAGAAACTCTTTGAGAGAGAGGCGAGTGACAGTAACTAACAGGGCACCATATTCCCTATATATTGCAATACTGTACTTTTGACCAGAGCCCTATAGATCCAGTTCAAAAGTAGTAAACTAAATAGTGTTAAGGGAGCCATTTGGGACTTAGCCGGTGTCAGGCCATGCTGCTGGTGAAGATTTGTCACGCATACCAATAGAGACTGTATGTTATTATATTGTGGTGAAATAAATAGAATAGATAGGGGGGAGTGTGTGTGGGGGGTGGGTGGAATATGTGTGTGGGGGGTGTCTGTGGCGGTGGAGTGTAAGTGTTTGTTTGCATGCTTGCATGTGTACAGCGGTGGTGTTCGTTGTGTTGTGTTCCCATGGATGTTGCATTAAACACAAAACAAAATCCCAAAAACAAACCCAAGCTACAATTTCCATGAGGAGAAACAAAAATAACTTTTCAGGAAACATTTTTCATAAAAACCTGCTGCATAATCACTCAATGAAACTGAATGAGTCAAATCTATAAATCAATATGGTGAGCAAAATGTGGAAGAGAATGATGAAACATGTTGCCGATTGATTGTATACAATATATTTAAAGAGCCGCCATGTTTTGATGACTCATCCTCAGATGTTGGCCGTAGAGCGTTTTAAATATTCAAGCAGAGATGAGTTATAGCACGAGCTATATCTCAACCTTTAGCAGTGTCAGTAGTTTTGACAGCACCTAAAGTGCAACTAAGTCCTTGCAAAGTTTGCAGACACGCTATTTTTCTCATTAAAACAGAGAAGAGGCGAGAGGTGTTGTGTCACAAATTGAATGTTTATGTTTTGTGTTCAAGGTCAGACATCTATATTGAGGCCTGCATTCCATAACAAGCATAAAAGAGTGTAACTATTTTATTGAATCCCTAAATATTACTTTAAAGTAACTGCCCAGTGTTTCCAGATTTTTATGAAATATCACCTATAATTACTTACAATATAAGTGAAATATTTTTCCATCACCAAAAATTGTAATTAAGTATGTTTTATAGCAGCTTTTCTGTGTTGGAATGGTGTGGGCGTGCCCCAAACAACAGAATGGTGCGGGGGTATACTGGTCATAAAAAATATAAATTTTGATAGGCCAGATCCTCCTCCAGACCGCTGATTGGCCAGCTCATCTTCCTCTGGGAAATGGCATCATGTTCTATGAGTAAACAGCAAGTATTTGAGCAAGTATATGTTTGAGATACAAGTTTGAGGTGGGGTTTTTGAAGTGTTTATTCTCCAAATTATGCTTTGGCCATAAATATGAGTATAGAATGTGTCAACAACATTGTTTAGATAAGAGTTAACAGAATATGAACTTTTAAAAGCGAGATTTACACTGGGCTGTTACTTTAATGTATGTCTAATTTATCACATATTTCCCTATATAGACAAATATATTAAGTAATTTGGCAAAAATGGCAACCATGTCAAAGAGTCTTCCCAGTAAACCAGGAACATTCCAAGGACAACTTATTGAAATATTCTGGGAACATTCACAAAACCAATTTTGCAGTGCTGGGTCTGCTCCAGGCAAGTAGCAGTCAACTAGCCCTGCTGGCCAGTGCCAAAACATTTTGTTCCATTCCTGGTATCCTAGCTAAGGGAAAAACAACAAGTCGCACTGACGCTTATTAAACCACCAAAGTGGATTAGTTAGTACATAGAGTGCACCTGTACATGCCTCAACAGGGTATGGTATATCTGCCCAGAGGAAGTCCCTGTTCTTCACCTAAAGCACCTAAAGTGTCACCTTATGCTCTAAATTGTGTGTGCTTTGTGGATCAATGTGTTTATACAAAAGGAAGACATTGCTGTGGCTTCCTTTCTTAGGCATGCAGGAATACACCTTTGCCCCCCTCCTCTCTCCTCCCCCTTCCCTCTCTTCTTCACACGGCGCCCCAGTTCTACCACCGGGAATGACAGTAGGGATAAATTATTCATGGACTACGGAACAGGTTGTGTTTGTGTTGCAGGGTGCTGGAGAGAGAGAGAGAGAGAGAGAGAGAGAGAGAGAGAGAGAGAGAGAGAGAGAGAGAGAGAGAGAGAGAGAGAGAGAGAGAGAGAGAGAGAGAGAGAGAGAGAGAGAGAGAGAGAGAGAGAGAGAGAGAGAGAGAGAGAGAGAGAGAGAGAGAGAGAGAGAGAGAGAGAGAGAGAGAGAGAGAGAGAGAGAGAGAGAGAGAGAGAGAGAGAGAGAGAGAGAGAGAGAGAGAGAGAGAGAGAGAGAGAGAGGATTCAACTGAAAGGGTATGATGAAAAAAGAGATACAGAGGACAGAAAGAAGAGATACTGTGTGTGAAAGGCATCATAACATCTGGGGAAGAGATGACACAAGGACCACCAAAGGGAGAGAGAAAAAGAGGGAACCTCTCCATATCCTCTCCAGTAAATACTGGAGTAAATACTCTCCTCTTACATCCCCTTTCAAGCATAATACAACTAACACACAAGCGCATCAGGGCCCGTCAGAGCCAGGGGAAACCATCCTCTGTGAGACCAAAGTGAAGCTGCAGCTTCCCAACGCATAGCATCTCTATTCTACTCCCGGGACGATGTCTTAAAGTGAGGACCCCCCTAAATCACTGACTCACTCCCTTTTTTCCCAGGCTCCCCGGCGGCAGGGCTGCTGGCACCTCTGAGTTGTCGTATTTATTTTTTGTTAACTCCGTTACTGACTCAGGTGTCAGTAATGACAGCATTGTACCAGTGAGGTACGAAAGGTTGGACTATTGCTGATAGAGAGCGGCGCAGCGGTCTAAGGCACTGCATCTCAGTGCTAGAGGCGTCAACGCAGACCCTGGTTCCATCCTGGGCTGTATCACAGCGGTCTAAGGCACTGCATCTCAGTGCTAGAGGCGTCACTGCAGACCCTGGTTCCATCCTGGTCGGTATCATAGCGGTCTAAGGCACTGCATCTCAGTGCTAGAGACGTCACTGGAGTCCCTGGTTCCATCCAGGCTGTATCCCATCTGGCCGTGATTGGGAGTCCCATAAGGCGGCGCACAATTGGCCCAGCGTCGTCCGGGTTAGGTTTTGGCCGGGGTAGGCGGTAAGAATGTGTTCTTAACTGACTTGCCTAGTTAAATAAAGGTTACGTAAATAAAATAAATAAATACAGGGTGACAGGTAAATTATGACAAGGTTTTTCAGATTGGACGAAGGTGGATGGGATACTTGATGACAGTTTGATAGGGAGGATTTTTTGGATAGTTACATTGCCATTTAATACTATCACAGATCACTCTTTTTCTCCTGTGTTTAGGAATGCACATTACTAGGTAGATACTAGACTTGTGTCCTCCTTTCTGCCGAACAAGCCGGGTGATTCATTATTGAGCATACAGAACTGTATGAGCAGAGGTTAGCTTTCCAGGGCTAGTTCACTTAGTTGTCTTCAAGTTAAGACAGGCATAGAAGTCGACTGCTAGTTCCTCACTCTCAGTCTACTTTGGGAGAACATGGGGATAGGTTGAACCTGACCATGATGACAGATACAAAAACTTTTCAGAGTTTAGGAATGCATGTTTTTTATAGTTTGTAACACCCCAACTTCACCCAAACCTTGTAAGCCACATTATATACTGGTATTGAGACCTCATAAACACAGGGTGGGCTGGTGCTCATATCGACCATACTGTCTGCTAGTCTATATACACGACAACGTCAGCTGGTCCTCATAGACCACAGTGTGGTCTGACACAGGCCTGGCAAAGGGAGTGTGTGGAATGTCCTGGAATAGTCTCACAGAAGGTCAAAAATGCATTTTCATGGGACTTTTACATTTTTGACCCTGCACACCATGCCTGCTGTTCCAAGTGTGCAGGACACCTATAGCAGCGCTGTACTTTCCAAATGTAATGTATCAAAATGTATCAAAACAGGTAGCTACTGTATACATCAGTATCTAATCAGTCCACATACATTTGTCTTGTGCTTTTTGTACAGTAGGTACAAAATTACATTTCAAGGTATAATCTCAATTGACATGATCATTTTTTTGAATTTGTTTTATTTAACTAGGCAAGACAGTTAGACGGGATTTTTTTTTTGGGGGGGGGGGATTTTATTTTCATGGAGTAAAACGCTTGGCGGGATTTTTATTTTAGTGCATTCACTGCCAAACCAGGTAGTTGGGGGCTGCAGGGGCTGCAGATCGGCCCAGCAACACTGCTAGTTTGTTGACGTAGACATTGAACGAGGTTGGACTTACACTGCATCCTTGTCTCACTTTATTTTGTTATTGTTCAGTCTGATACTACACGTGTTGTTCGCGTAAATAGGTTGTATGACGTCGTAAACGTTGCTCTCAACGCCACTTTGGAGGGTTTTGTAACATAATTCATCATGGAATCAAAAGCCATTCTTAAAATCAACAAAATATGCAAACCTTTTCCTTTTTCTGATGAACATGCTGGTTTATTAGTGTGTATGTGGTCTGTTGTTCTCTGTTTGGATTGAAAGCCAATTCGTCTTTTTGTTGAGAGCACTATGTTGTGTGAGGAAGGTCTGTATTTGGTCATTGAGAATACAGCAGAACAGTTTCCCCATGTTACCTGTGACACATATTTCCCTATAGTTATTAGGTTCTAATTTGTCAACTTTTTTATTTATGGGGGTTATGAGCCGCTGGTTCCAAACGTCAGGGAAGCAGCCACTCTCCAAAACCAGGTTGAATAGTTTTAATAAGGCATCCTGCAGCTCATCAGTACTGTGTTTAAGCATTTCATTCCTGATGCTGTCAGGGCCTTTCTCACTCTCCCTCCTCCCACCTTCCCTCTCTCCCTATCCATGTAAAGCTCTCTTCACTTCATCAAGTTTCCTAGTGGGACGTGCACCTCGGGATGGCCACCCCTGACACGGAAGTTAATTGGCGGAAGCTTTGGTGATAAACTGTCCCGTTGGGAGGTGGCCCAGGCTGCTGCGACGTTGCTAGCCCCCGCTAGCCAACATGCCCGTCGGGCCAGGGGTTGATGCTACAGTAAACCACAGTGGATCGGGACTTGGGCTCTGACCTGAGGTTAATAGAATTTCTGTGTACCTTTAGCCAGCGACCCAGCCGACCACACTGCCGGAACCCCATGAAATAACAGTCAAATTGTCTGATGGTGAAGTAGACATACTTGATATTCACGTCACAATATATATAAATTAACTCTCTACAATACATTTCAATAGAAAATGAGCAAAAAGAGAAAAGATCCTGCAACTGTGGAGGGGTAAATACCTGTCTATTTATGGGAAAGTTACACTGATTAACTCTTTAGTCGTATCTCATGTCTACTCCAGATGACTGTTTTTTCAAATCATATGAGCAACATTTTTCTTAGCTTTATCTGGAGCTCTAAGCCAGACAAGATAAAACGTGCCTGTCTATATTATAATGAATGAGTTTGGTGGACTAAAATGATTAAATATTAAACCATTAAACCTCTCACTAAAAGCTTATACAAAATGTTTACTTAAACAGTAATTGGTTCTCCAGTAGATTACTAAGAAAAGCTCATCTGTTGTTCAAAAAGGAACTTTTTGCCCTTTACACAGATTACAACTTCAGAGGTTTGGTTAATTGAAACCCAAACCTTGTTCAAAGTATCTATCTCCCTTTCTCAAACAAGCCAGGCATTGGTTACAATTCCAATTTCAGTCTCCAGAAAAGATGGAGGATATTACAAATGGTATGGTTAAACTCAAACATACTGATTGACAAAAATAAAAAAATAAAATAGAAAAAATGATTTAGAAGTCTATTTTCTTTAAATTATATTATGTATAGGAAGGGTAGTTATGTCTCACAGGCAGCTATTGAAAGTATATGGGAAGGCTTGCTCAATAGAAGATTATTACCAAATGATTGGGGCACTACCGCAGAAATGGAGGCAAGCGGAGGGGGGGGAAGGTAGGGAACTTGTCTGTCTGCCCTATATTAAGGAGCCAAATGTGTTCCTCATTTGAGGAACTTAATGTTGACAGGTGCACCATACAAAATTCTTTCCACAAACAAAATGTTAAATATACGGGGCATACAATCATCTCAGCTCTGCAGATTTTGCTGCGAAGAGACATAATCATTAGACCATCTATTCTGGTATTGCCCCCAGGTAGCCTGTTTCTATACTGCTGAAAAATTATAACATCTGTGGGGGAGGGATTTGGGAATTTTCACACTTTAGGTGTGGAATGTATGTTTTTTTTAAATTATATAAAATATATCAAATAATAAATAAATACAAAATACATAAATAAATAACAAGGACTTGGGGAAAGGAGAGGAAATGGTGATTGAACTATTCTTCTCTCTCTAGGATTTGTGTGTTTGTGTGTTCCTGTGTAAAGTATGTCTTTGTATGTCTGTGTGTGTGTGCGTGTGTGTGCGTGTGTGTGCGTGTGTGTGTGTGTGTGTGTGTGTGTGTGTGTGTGTGTGTGTGTGTGTGTGTGTGTGTGTGTGTGTGTGTGTGTGTGTGTGTGTGTGTGTGTGTGTACATGTGTAAGAGAGAGGAGAGGGCAGGAGAGAAGGCCACCTGCTGGGAACCACAAATGGAGAGGAAGGCCCAATAACACTGAGCTGTTATCCAGCCTCCCACCCCCTGACAACAACAACAGAGCGGCACTAACTAGATGGAACTGGAGAAGCAGGGGAGGGCAGACACACACACACACAGAGAGAAAGAGCAGGAGACACACAAACACAGAATATCTGTCTCACTCTCTTCTCTATCTCAGGGGTGAGATCAATTCTCCATCTATAGTGCTTTTCCACTTCATTCTGCCTATAGGAGGATATTACAAAGTGAGAGGTACTGAGAGAGTATGAAAGGAGAGAGGGAGAGAGAAAGTAGATAGATGAGAAAGGATAGAGAGAAAAAGATAGGAGATAGAGACTCAGAGAAAAAATAGAGGTGATGGAGAATGAGAGAAGATAGACCAGAAACGAGGAGGGAGATAGAGATTGAGTGGAGAAAGAGATAGAGGAAATAGATTGAGAAAGAATAGCTCAGCTCTCAACCTTCCACGTTCCCAGTCAACATCTTCTCTCTCCTCCACTCTCTTCTACTCTTTCCCAGCTAAAAAGAAAGACATTGTGGCCTCTATTCTGTCTGAAAATGGCTCCTGACTGACATTGTATGGGGCTTGGGGACTCAATACAGTTTACACTGCCGTATTGAGTACGTGGCAGGATAATACTTCCATTCACAGCGGTAAATAAAAGGAAAGCCGGTGGATAGAAAAGGGGAGTGAAACGTGACGGCAAAAGATGTGTGGTTTCTTAATTAACGGAGGTGGCAGATTTTTCCAGACCTTGGCTCAACTACTACTTGAAATCTTTTGCATTTGCTTTAGTCTGCCTGGAGCGGAGTGACAGATAGGCAGGGTTTGAACATCTTGCAACTATTGTATTTGTTTTCAATTGGGCCAGGCAAGCACAATTAAGTCTAGCTTAAGTATTCTACATGATTCCGGGTAGTGTTTGAACCCAGGTCTGCGAATTTCACCATACAGCACCAGTTTTCTTTTTTCCTTTTTTTTCCTTCTTTTTTTTTATGGCAAGTCACCTCACTAATTAACTCTCAAGGACTTTAATTAAAGAATAATAAAGAAGGAAAGGTCAGTCAACAATGGTCGACATTGACTGGTGAGGGGCGAGAGTGGAGGAGAGAGTTTTTAAGAACATGGCGTGCGTGTGTGAGTGGGGTGAGTGTGGGTGGGTGGGTGGGTGTGCGTGCGTGCGTGCGTGCGTGCGTGCGTGCGTGCGTGCGTGCGTGCGAGCGAGCGAGCAGAAAATCGAGAAGATTGTCATTGTCGGTGTGAGAACCTATGAGTGAGAATCTGAGTAAAGTCAGGTTTAAGAATACCAGGACAGCAAAGAAAGTATTTACAATACACACAGGTTCAGAAGAAAGGTTCGGAGGTGCCTATTTTACTGTGTGTGTGTGTGAGAGTGTGCATGTGTGTGCGTGTGCGTACAGTACATTCCTGATACGATTCAAACTCCCAATAGGGCCTTGAAGGAAATATTTTGCATCATTACATTCAAAAATCTCCCTTCTCATAAAACTGAATGCGAAAAAATAGTCATCTCTCAACAATTATGGCATGTGTTTCATTATAAAATGTTGTTTTGCACTTTATTTTAGACAGTAAAGGATTCACAGAGGGGGAGACAGGCAGGTGGGAGAAACAGTACAAAGGGTTGGAGTGGGGACTGAACCCCGGTCTCCAGTAGAAAGAGGAGTATGTGTGACTACAGCCAGGAGGGTCACTGCTAGACCACAGAACACACCCTCTGGGCTTTGCTTTTTAATTGCAAAGTCAACTTCAGACAGAGTATGGTTTGGTCATGGAAAGTAAGCAGGTGTTGTCCATTCATCGTGGACTTTGTCACCTTGCTTTATTATTTAGAGCCTGATATTTAAATACTGCATGGACGTGCTAACCAACAGAGAGAGAGAGGGAGTGTGTGTGTGTGTGTGTGTGTGTGTGTGTGTGTGTGTGTGTGTGTGTGTGTGTGTGTGTGTGTGTGTGTGTGTGTGTGTGTGTGTGTGTGTGTGTGTGTGTGTGTGTGTGTGTGTGTGTGTGTGTGTGTGTGTGTGTGTGTGTGTGTGTGTGTGTGTGTGTGTGTGTGTGTGTGTGTGTGTGTGTGTGTGTGTGTGTGTGTGTGAGAGAGCGAAAGAGAGGGCCGAAAAGCGAGAAGATTGTAATCACTAGCTGCACTCCCCCTCTCTTCCTCTCTCTCTCTCTCTCTCTCTCTCTCCCTCTCTCCTTCGCTCTCCCCTGCCTCACAGCCATGGATAAATTATGAATGCTTATTAAAAAAGGGCAATATTCAGCATCCAAAATAAACGCATGAGGCGGTGAGAGACATAAAAGAGAGAAACAAACAAAAAGGTGTGGAGGATGAGGAAGAAGAAGAGTTAAAGTCACTGGAGATTTGGGTGGTCCCGGGCACTATACCTCTGGTCTTCTAGGCCACAGGCCTACCACATAGCCTTCCATGAGTGAGAGAGAGTGAATTCCAACCTGCACATTGACATGGAAATCAAATGGCACAATGTATGTTTGGTTGCACAGAAATTATTAACATGACTTAGTGTAACTAGTGATCCTTCATGACAATCCAATCATTGTTTAAATGACCTCATCAGTGGTGAGGAAAGAGTGTCCATGCTCTCCATCCTCTGGGTAGAAGTTTTCCTTTTCAGGCACAGATATAGGGTCAGCCTGACCCTGTCCAAATCTTTATTGAACCATTAGGACTAGGTGTAGAAGTGCATTGCTGATCCCTCGATTGTGTAACGACCCCTCAATAGAGAAGCTCTCTCTATTTCTCTCTGTCTCTCTCATGTTAGCGCCACTCTTGATTGAGTAACCCTCTTGAGTGTTGGAAGCTTCAGACAACAACACTGAAATGCAAAGCAGCACAATCGACGAACAGTAAAGCAACGAGGGATCACGGGAGTCCGAGGTGAGATAGCAACAGTAGCGTCAGCCGCTACAGTATCTAAAGAAAAGCCTACATCCACTAGCGTCCTGTCCAGGCAGGGAATGTAGGACTACAATGTATTTTATTTGTACTTGTACAATAAGCTGCCTCAGGCTAACCCTGTGTGCTGTTCTGGTTCTGAAAGGGCTTACGTATTTACTTCATGACAGGGCTAACGAATATGATAGGTATAAAAGGGCTTTCGGAGCAGTAGCATCAAATCAGGCGTGCTTGTGGCATTCGGTTCCCAGTGGACAGCGAGTTGCATCTGTCTCCATAGGAAGTGAGAACATTCCGAAAACAGGAAAAGCCATTCCAAAGCTCCTCAACACACAGCCGTGTGCCAAGCTCACGGCAGATTTCCTGGCGTTTTCTACTGTTCTTGCATAATTCTCCGTCTCGCACCTGTGTAACATCGCACCTGTGTAACATATTTAACCGAGGAGGCAGGAGACCAGACACGTTTGTCGATTGCACAGTGAATTATTACGGCTAAGGTCCTTCCTCCTCGTAGTCTAAACCTAAGAATCATCATCATGACCAAGAATGCAATAGAATAATACTGACTTTAGACTCTCATCTCCTGTAAACTTGTGGGTTTGTGCAAGATCATTTTTTAATGGGCCTAGTTCGTTAGGAGGTCATTTGTATTGCGTGCTATATGCATTCATTCACATAGCCCGCAAAAAAAAAGGGGAATTCAAAATGATCTATTCAGGAGGAGCTCACCAAACCCAGTCGGATCCGCAACGCAAAGCCGACCATACGTAAAGCTCTAACTAGTTTGAGGTCATACGTATTAGTTCGAGCGCAACCATGTTGCTAATCCGCACTGTACAGCGCCTATGGGACAACTGAGCAAATACTATAGGCAACATCAGACAACAGAACAATGCATAACCTTAGCAATGCAAAACATAAGCATGTTATACATTTAGGTTTTCACAAGAAGTAAGGGGAATACCTAGTCAGTTGTCCAACGGAATGTATTCAACAGAAATGTTTCTTCCGCATTTAACCCAACCCCTCTGAATCAGAGAGTTGCGGGGGGGGGGGGGGGGGGCTGCCTTAATCGACATCCACGTCTTCGGCGCCCAGGGAACAGTGGGTTAATTACCTTGCTCAGGGGCAGAATGACAGATGTTGACCTTGTCAGTTCGGAGATTCGATCCAGCGACCTTCCGGTTACCGGACCAACGCTCTAAGTAGACAGACACATCGCCATTGACAGGCAGTTTCTCAAAGTAAGGCTAGTGAAAATATTTACTAAGATATATATTTTTTAATTAAAGCAAGCCTGCGTTTGACATTTAACAGCTAGAGTGTGTCGTGCCCCTGTTTGGAGAGCTGGAAAGGGTAAAAGTGTGATCAGAGAGCTTTAAATATTGCAGCTGCTTTCCTTCGTTTATACCTAATTGTACAGTAATGTGCATAGGCTACCTGTCCAATTTGCACCGAAGATGATCTACTTGGCTTCGAACCGTTCCTTCGTCATACTGTTTACGCAGAAACATGCTTTTCTCGACTACAGTGCCGATTCCCCTATAAGGTCGAAGGTATACGTGTGGTGACTGTCACAAGAGTAAAGTGTCCTATGGTCCTAAAGTAAACAAAACATTTGTAGCAGTTCAGCTGTAGCGGCTGGAGATTCAACACCATTCAAGGGTG
The DNA here is from genome assembly GCF_045679555.1 of Salvelinus alpinus. Taxonomy (NCBI): domain Eukaryota; kingdom Metazoa; phylum Chordata; class Actinopteri; order Salmoniformes; family Salmonidae; genus Salvelinus; species Salvelinus alpinus. The sequence goes on along the minus strand of NC_092118.1, from coordinate 1,809,402 downwards.
GAGCAACCACTCCACACTAGGAAAAACTTTATTTATTTTTTGCCCAAAGTTTTTTTGCATTGTGGAGTAAATGGCAACTAAACAAAAATATACCTCTCAACTGTTCCTTTGAAATCCCAGTTATGTCCTCACTCCTTACACACAACACAGCTAAATGTCTAAGTTCTTCAACAGTCACAGCTGTGCGTATGCGCTCGTCCGGAGCAGAAGCTCACATTATAAGCTCCTGTAGCCTTTAAATACGACGTTTATCATTTCTTTCATTCCAATTTCTTGATATTAGCCTATAGGCTTGGTGTGTCACGAACAGTAAACACTATGTGGTGTTGATCTTTGGCGCTGTCGAATTCAATTCCGGCCAACACATCCAACAGGCGAGTGGAACAAAAAATTTGTTTTCACACCTCATTCTTATTAATTAGCCTATTTAGGTAGCGTGTGCCTTTTTAATCTGCAGTTTACTCGATATGTCAGTGCAGGGCCGCTCCCGTAGTATGTTCAATGATAACTATGTAGGTTTCAATAGGGTAATTATGCAATAGCCTACTAGGAATCCGCCCGAGGCCATGCTCTTCTTGGTGACTTAATAGACATTACCGAGGATTTAGTAAACCTACCTTTTCTCATTACAATGAACTTTTCATGTGAAATAGATTTTTATGACAGACCATTTGCATGTGCCAAGCAAGCCAGAGGTGGAAATGCATTAGGCCAATTATTATCATTGTTCATTTTAATAATAATATAGCCTAATGACACCGATAAAGAAAATGTAGGCTACTGGGACAAGACAATTAAAATCATATGATGAATAGGAGAAAAATGTCACCAAACCGGACTGTGTTCACTGTGCAATAACTCAACAGTTGCGCCACTTATTACCATCATATTAAACAGAATGGACACACAAACACATACACACACACTTTTTCGTATCTCTTACCGTAAACTCCTTGCCCTCGTGTGTATGGGTGGATGATAGAAAATAACAAAATCCAGAAAAGCTCCATCTTTAGCTTCGATCCCTCATAACCTGGAAATAGTCTGAGAGAGAGAGAAGAGCAGGTTTGAGTGAATAAGAAGAGGGCATGAGAGCACCGTGACTAGATCAAAGGAGCCACGGTAGATTGTGGCGTGTAAAGGCTACAGTAGTCTAGTTTATAATCCAGACGACAGAACAAGTGGGGAGTCTATCAAATATATGTTTGTTCTGTCCGGGAATCGTGTCAACTCCCTCCCACAGATAATACAATCATAATAATTCGTGGGTTAAAGTAATTTCGAATCGCATGCATTGTCTCAAACCGGGTTAAACGACGGGCAATTCAGTTGCAGACTGGATAATCAAAAGATTACAGGACAGCTCTGCCATTGTCCTCTCGGGATTGACAGGATTGCCTAAAGTAATTATAGTTTATTTCTGAAATTGGTAAGGGCAGCGAGCATAACAATATTTCAAATGGTGGCCTGAGTGCTGGGGTCATGCACCTACCTGCATATCACCACGCGCATAGCCTATATTAAGCACATGTGGGTGTACACACGCGCACGTGCACACATACACACACACGCATATTCACACAGGACCTGTAGACAAAAGCCGTATCATTCATTCGGATAAAAATTAACATTTCCACGATTACCAATTGGCGATAAAAATTGAGTAATAAGCAATAGACAACTGTGCCAAATCGACCACGTTAACTGACATGTGATAACGTGGTATTGTGGTTAAATCGAATGGCTATTAAAGGGACGTTGTAGTAAACGAGTCAATAAAAATTATTGATGCACTTTGTCACTCAAATTGGCGACTGATTGAGCTTTTCCTAGTCTGCACGATGACCCATACTATTTCTAGATGGGAAATGCAATTATCTATTCTAGAAAAGTAGGCCATAGTGTATACCAGTTTATATCTAGCGCAACTTGTGTGTCTCAAAAGCAACTAAAGTCTGCACGCGTTCTCTGACCTCACCCCATTGAGGATGGCGACCTTTCCACATAAACGGGTGCTTACACACGTCCCTCGTTTGAATAGTCTACTTCGCCTAGTTAGGGAATAAAATACAAGCATATTCAATTCGTAGGCTATAACATGCAGGAAGATAATATATCCAGGATCAAACTTTTAAGATAGTATACTGCTGTCAATGTGTCTGTCCATAAGTGAATCATATTGGAAAAGCATCGCAGTAAATGGGTTCACTGACAGCAATATTGTCCAATTTCATTTACCTTTCTCAGAGGTGTAGTCCGCGCAGCGGGTGGGCTGTCTTGAAACTAAGTCTACGACGCGATATTCCGGACCCTCACGCGGCTCAGCGATAATTCCGTTTCAAGACCCCCTTAGATGTCTTACCATAAATGCGTTGTAAATTTAGGTATCCCCACTTAAGTATTCCGGTTTCGTAGAATTTCTTAGTTCCAATGTCGATTTATACCAATTCTCAAAAGAGAGTAGAAATGTGATAAGAATTCACCGGGTAACTTTTAACGCACGGAACCATTCGTTTTGGATTCTTTAGGGGAGCCGCTCCTTGTATCCACAAAGCGGAGTCCTCATAAACCCATGCAGTCCGAAATCACTCCGATTCTCTCCCTTTCGGCGTTGAATCTGCCTTATTTCTTATGCCTCTTATTTCTTTAAACAGTTCAGTGGAGATAGATTTCAGTCCCGGGTAGGTTATTGGAAATTATAGGCTATCAAAATAAAGTCCCACTCTCCATACACTACACCGCTCCTCCCCTCGCGTCTCCAAGTAGCCTACTGTTTGCCAGTGGAAGTATGTGCGCAGACTGAGAACGATGTGATGGACTCCTTAGCCAAAAGCGGCACCGCTGAGATGCGCACGTCTCACTGAACAGGTTGTCAAAGACAGGCTCATGTATCTTCTGCCTCTCTATGTGTCTCTCCTATCTCTCTCCTTCTGTCGGACGTCAATTCAACTCCAAGTTCGCTTCTCCCGCCCCACGCAACATGAGTGACGTTCGCGATAGACTGACGAGTCGACCTGAGCGAGAGGGATGGATGGGGGGGTAATTTGTTTTGTGGTGGTTTTGGTCGAATTTGCGACTGTGGTTCCAATCGTGGAGGAATGCCAATTATAGGCAGTGCAGCTGCAAACAGGTCCTGCCTACTGAATACTGGCCCGGGCTCCCAACGGGGCAATTAGTTTTTTTTTAAAGAGGCCGAGAAAGGAAAGAAAAATCAAGAAAAATCACAGTCTCTCTCTCTCTCTCTCTCTCTCTCTCTCCCGCTCTCTTCCATCCCTCCTCGGTACTCTCAAGCTATCCCTCTCGTTCCCGTCTCCGTCAGTTTCTCTACGCATGGAGCCGACGTTTTAGTCCGACTCAATGTGGCCACAAAGCGGCGTATTTTAGCTAATTTTATTTCACGTGTGACCTCTCCCCGGATTGATAGACAGATCGATTCAGAACGGAATTGATAGTTGATGCATCTCAAATGTTGTTGTTGACTCATCAATAAAACATATAGTAGCCTACTCAAACATGTAACCTATTCATTTTTGTTAGGAAGCAGCTTGAACCACAGATGTAGGTTGCAGCAGCGCTGTATATCCTCAGGTGCTTCCCTGTCTCCCTCGGCCTGTGCATTTCAGCACCACTGATACTGTCCACTAACACAGACACGTGCTAAACTGCTGCTTTATGTCTCACTGGTGTGCATGTCTCTCTCTCTCTCAGTCACTCTCTCCCTATCTCTCTCTTTCTCACACACGCACACACATGATGGTAAATATTTCAAATGTTGACAAGTATTTGCGTACACATGTCCAGCTCTGTGAAGCAATAACCTGTAAATATTAAATGTGTTTTTCAAAGGAGAGCCATGCCATTAAGATAAGATCAAGATATTTGCCTTAGGTCACCTATAAGTTTCATGCTATCCTTTTAATAGATGACCAAAAATGAATATGTGGTCTATTTACAAAATGAACAGACCAGGAATAGTCTGTTCATTTGAATACAAATTGTTTGTCTTAATTACTGGATCAAAAGTATCACAGCACACTGAGTATCTCATCCAGTATACCACAAAACATTGACAGTCAATAATCTCTGAATAAAAAAAGAGTCAGCATACAATTTAATTATTTTTAATTGAAAAAGACTGCGAAAGTCAGTCCAAATGATCTCTCTCTGTCTCTGTCTCCCTCCCTTTTGGTCAGCAGCCAGCTTACTTGGCGTGCCTTGCCAAGAGAGCATCATTGTGGCTTAAATCAGTTCATCACACTACACGTTGTGCTGCTCAGTGTGTGTTTTTATTTTTTTTATTTATTTAACCTTTATTTAACCAGGTAGGCAAATTGAGAACACGTTCTCATTTACAATTGCGACCTGGCCAAGATAAAGCAAAGCAGTTCGACACATACAACAACACATAGTTACACATGGAGTAAAACAAACATATAGTCAATAATACAGTGAAAAAAAAAATAAGTCTATATACAATGTGAGCAAGTGAGGTGAGATAAGGGAGGTGAAGGCAAACAAATATATGTATAAATAAATAAAAATATAAAAGGCCATGGAGGCGAAGTGAGTACAACACAGCAAGTAAAATAAAAACTAAAAAAAACAATGGAATGGTTGGTTTGCAGTGGAAGAAAGTGCAAAGTAGAGACAGAAATAATGGGGTGCAAAGGAGCAAAATAAATTAATAAATAAATACAGTAGGTAAAGAGGTAGTTGTTTGGGCTAAATTGTAGATGGGTTATGTACAGGTGCAGTGATCTATGAGCTGCTCTGACAGCTGGTGCTTAAAGCTAGTGAGGGAGATAGGTGTTTCCAGTTTCAGAGATTTTTGTAGTTCGTTCCAGTCATTGGCAGCAGAGAACTGGAAGGAGAGGCGTCCAAAGGAAGAATTGGTTTTGGGGGTGACTAGAGAGATATACCTGCTGGAGCGCGTGCTACAGGTAGGTGCTGCTATGGTGACCAGCGAGCTGAGATAAGGGGGGACTTTACCTAGCAGGGTCTTGTAGATGACCTGGAACCAGTGGGTTTGGCGACGAGTATGAAGCGAGGGCCAGCCAACGAGAGTGTACAGGTCGCAGTGGTGGGTAGTATATGGGGCTTTGGTGACAAAACGGATGGCACTGTGATAGACTGCATCCAATTTATTGAGTAGGGTTTTGGAGGCTATTTTGTAAATGACATCACCGAAGTCGAGGATTGGTAGGATGGTCAGTTTTACAAGGGTATGTTTGGCAGCATGAGTAAAGGATGCTTTGTTGCGGAATAGGAAGCCAATTCTAGATTTGACTTTGGATTGGAGATGTTTGATGTGAGTCTGGAAGGAGAGTTTACAGTCTAACCAGACACCTAGGTATTTGTAGGTGTCCACATATTCTAAGTCAGAGCCGTCCAAAGTAGTGATGTTGGACAGGCGGGCAGGAGCAGGCAGCGATCGGTTGAAGAGCATGCATTTGGTTTTACTTGTATTTAAGAGCAGTTGGAGGCCACGGAAGGAGAGTTGTATGGCATTGAAGCTCGCCTGGAGGGTTGTTAACACAGTGTCAAAAGAAGGGCCAGAAGTATACAGAATAGTGTCGTCTGCGTAGAGGTGGATCAGAGAATCACCAGCAGCAAGAGCGACATCATTGATGTAAACAGAGAAGAGAGTCGGTCCAAGAATTGAACCCTGTGGCACCCCCATAGAGACTGCCAGAGGCCCGGACAACAGACCCTCCGATTTGACACACTGAACTCGATCAGAGAAGTAGTTGGTGAACCAGGCGAGGCAATCATTAGAGAAACCAAGGCTGTCGAGTCTGCCAATGAGGATGTGGTGATTGACAGAGTCAAAGGCCTTGGCCAGGTCAATGAATACGGCTGCACAGTATTGTTTCCTATCGATGGCGGTTACGATATCGTTTATGACCTTGAGCGTGGCTGAGGTGCACCCATGACCAGCTCTGAAACCAGATTGCATTGCGGAGAAGGTGTGGTGGGATTCGAAATGGTCGGTAATCTGTTTGTTGACTTGGCTTTCGAATACCTTAGAATGGCAGGGTAGGATAGATATAGGTCTGTAGCAGTTAGGGTCAAGGGTGTCCCCCCCTTTGAAGAGGGGGATAACCGCAGCTGCTTTCCAATCTTTGGGGATCTCAGACGACACGAAAGAGAGGTTGAAGAGGCTAGTAATAGGGGTGGCAACAATTTCAGCAGATAGTTTTAGAAAGAAAGGGTCCAGATTATCTAGCCCGGCTGATTTGTAAGGGTCCAGATTTTGCAGCTCATTTAGAACATCAGCTGACTGTATTTGGGAGAAAGAGAAATTGGGAAGGCTTGGGCGAGTAGCAGAGGGGAGGGCAGTGCTGTTGTCCGGGGTAGGGGTAGCCAGGTGGAAAGCATGGCCAGCCGTAGGAAAATGCTTATTGAAATTCTCAATTATAGTGGATTTGTCGGTGGTGACAGTGTTTCCTATCTTCAGAGCGGTTGGAAGCTGGGAGGAGGTGTTCTTATTCTCCATGGACTTTACGGTGTCCCAGAACTTTTTTGAATTTGTGTTGCAGGAAGCAAATTTCTGCTTGAAATAGCTAGCCTTGGCTGTTCTAACTGCCTGTGTATATTGGTTTCTGGCTTCCCTGAAAAGTTGCATATCACGGGGGCTGTTCGATGCTAATGCAGAACGCCATAGGATGTTTTTCTGTTGGTTAAGGGCAGTCAGGTCAGGAGAGAACCAAGGGCTATATCTGTTCCTGGTTCTAAATTTCTTGAATGGGGCATGCTTATTCAAGATGGTGAGGAAGGCATTTTTAAAAAATGACCAGGCATCCTCTACTGACGGGATGAGATCAATATCCTTCCAGGATACCCCGGCCAGGTCGATTAGAAAGGCCTGCTCGCTGAAGTGTTTCAGGGAGCGTTTGACAGTGATGAGTGGAGGTCGTTTGACCGCTGACCCATTACGGATGCAGGCAATGAGGCAGTGATCGCTGAGATCTTGGTTGAAAACAGCAGAGGTGTATTTGGAGGGCAAGTTTGTTAGGATGATATCTATGAGGGTACCCGTGTTTACGGAATTGGGGTGGTACCTGGTAGGTTCATTGATAATTTGTGTGAGATTGAGGGCATCAAGCTTAGATTGTAGGGTGGCTGGGGTGTTGAGCATGTTCAAATTTAGGTCGCCTAGCAGCACGAGCTCTGAAGATAGATGGGGGGCAATCAGTTCACATATAGTGTCCAGAGCACAGCTGGGGGCAGAGGGTGGTCTATAGCAGGCGGCAACGGTGAGGGACTTGTTTTTAGAGAGGTGGATTTTTAAAAGTAGAAGTTCAAATTGTTTGGGAACAGACCTGGATAGTATAACAGAACTCTGCAGGCAGTCTTTGCAGTAGATTGCAACACCGCCCCCTTTGGCCGTTCTATCTTGTCTGAAAATCTTGTAATTGGGGATGAAAATGTCTGAATTTTTGGTGGTCTTTCTAAGCCAGGATTCAGACACGGCTAAAACATCCGGGTTGGCAGAGTGTGCTAAAGCAGTGAACAAAACAAACTTAGGGAGGAGGCTTCTAATGTTAACATGCATGAAGCCAAGGCTATTACGGTTACAGAAGTCATCAAAAGAGAGCGCCTGGGGAATAGGAGTGGAGCCAGGTACTGCAGGGCCTGGATTCACCTCTACATCACCAGAGGAACAGAGGAGGAGTAGGATAAGGGTACGGCTAAAAGCTATGAGAATTGGTCGCCTAGAGCTACTAGAGCAGAGAGTAAAAGGAGGTTTCTGGGGGCGATAAAATAGTTTAAAGGAATAATGTACAGACAAAGGTATGGTAGGATGTGAATACAGTGGAGGTAAACCTAGGTATTGAGTGATGATGAGAGAGATATTGTCTCTAGAAACATCATTGAAACCAGGTGATGTCATCGCATATGTGGGTGGTGGAACTGAGAGGTTGGATATGGTATAGAGAGCAGGGCTAGAATCTCTACAGTGAAATAAGCCAATAAACACTAACCAGAACAGCAATGGACAAGGCATATTTACATTAAGGAGAGGCATGCTAATCGAGTGATCAATAAGGGTCCAGTGAGTAGAGGTTGGTTGGGGTCGTGGCGATCCAGACAGCTGGCCGGGTATATGGCTATCGGTAGCAGCATAGGATGGAGGTCTGTTTGTAGATACCTCGTGCGTTTCCGTCGGTAGGTTAGTGGGGTTCCGTGTAGTGGGGTTCCGTGTGGTAGAGGGGATCAATCCAAATTGGCAAAATAGATATAGTGACCCAAGGAAAAAATAAAATAAATAAATAATAATAATAGTTGTCCAATATACTTGTTCAAATAGCAGCCGATAAGACAGCTAACGATTAGCGGGCCTCAGATGAGCGTTCAGGTAACGTCGGGACGGAGGTGCCAGTTGGATAAATCCCTCGGGCAGATAACGTCGGCAGTCAGTCGCGGCAGTCAGTCGTGAAGGCCCGGTGGGGTTCCGTATCTGCAGCAGCAACAAAAGAAACGGGTCCGGATGGTGATGGAACTCCTCAGCTGGCTAGCTCCAGAATGATTTGAGTTTGCTCCGGGGTCGACGTAAGCCAATAGTCACACGGTTTGCAGCTAGCTAGCTGCGAAATCAAGGTGCAAGTGTCCAGAGCCTGCGGCTGGAATCCGGGGAAACTGAGAGAAAAAGAGTCCCGGAATGCTCCGGTCCGAGTCGCGTTGCACAAAAGTGCCGGTAGATTATCGAGCTAAAGGAATAGCTGATGACCACTAAACGTGGGCAGCTGAAACACCAACGCTAGCCAGCAAACCGGCTAATTTCGGGGCAGCTACAGATTAGCTTCTGGCTAGCTATCGGAGTAGCTTCTGGTTAGCGTTCAGGCTAGCTTCTGAATTAGCCCCTGGCTAGCTTCCACGATGGATTTTCAGATTGAGGTAAATAATACTTTTTGTAATTGGTGAAGCGGGTTGCAGGAAAGCTTTTGCAGGAAAGCTTTTGTAGTTGAGTTCTTGGATAATAAAATAGATAAAAGATATGCGAAGAAAGGTGTAAATATATATACAGTGGGGAGAACAAGTATTTGATACACTGCCGATTTTGCAGGTTTTCCTACTTACAAAGCATGTAGAGGTCTGTAATTTTTATCATAGGTACACTTCAACTGTGAGAGACTGAATCTAAAACAAAAATCCAGAAAATCACATTGTATAATTTTTAAGTAATTAATTTGCATTTTATTACATGACATAAGTATTTGAACACCTACCAACCAGTAAGAATTCCGGCTCTCACAGACCTGTTAGTTTTTCTTTAAGAAGCCCTCCTGTTCTCCACTCATTACCTGTATTAACTGCACCTGTTTGAACTCGTTACCTGTATAAAAGACACCTGTCCACACACTCAATCAAACAGACTCCAACCTCTCCACAATGGCCAAGACCAGAGAGCTGTGTAAGGACATCAGGGATAAAATTGTAGACCTGCACAAGGCTGGGATGGGCTACAGGACAATAGGCAAGCAGCTTGGTGAGAAGGCAACAACTGTTGGCGCAATTATTAGAAAATGGAAGAAGTTCAAGATGACGGTCAATCACCCTCGGTCTGGAGCTCCATGCAAGATCTCACCTCGTGGGGCATCAATGATCATGAGGAAGGTGAGGGATCAGCCCAGAACTACACAGCAGGACCTGGTCAATGACCTGAAGAGAGCTGGGACCACAGTCTCAAAGAAAACCATTAGTAACACACTACGCCATCATGGATTAAAATCCTGCAGCGCATGCAAGGTCCCCCTGCTCAAGCCAGCGCATGTCCAGGCCCGTCTGAAGTTTGCCAATGACCATCTGGATGATCCAGAGGAGGAATAGGAGAAGGTCGTGTGGTCTGATGAGACAAAAATAGAGCTTTTTGGTCTAAACTCCACTCGCCGTGTTTGGAGGAAGAAGGATGATGAGTACAACCCCAAGAACCCATCCCAACCGTGAAGCATGGAGGTGGAAACATCATTCTTTGGGGATGCTTTTCTGCAAAGGGGTCAGGACGAATGCACCGTATTGAGGGGAGGATGGATGGGGCCATGTATCGCAAGATCTTGGCCAACAACCTCCTTCCCTCAGTAAGAGCATTGAAGATGGGTCGTGGCTGGGTCTTCCAGCATGACAACGAAACGAAACACACAGCCAGGGCAACTAAGGAGTGGCTCCGTAAGAAGCATCTCAAGGTCCTGGAGTGGTCTAGCCAGTCTCCAGACCTGAACCCAATAGAAAATCTTTGGAGGGAGCTGAAAGTCCGTATTGCCCAGCGACAGCCCCGAAACCTGAAGGATCTGGGGAAGGTCTGTATGGAGGAGTGGGCCAAAATCCCTGCTGCAGTGTGTGCAAACATGGTCAAGAACTACAGGAAACGTATGAGCTCTGTAATTGCAAACAAAGGTTTCTGTACCAAATATTAAGTTCTGCTTTTCTGATGTATCAAATACTTATGTCATGCAATAAAATGCAAATTAATTATTTAAAAATCACACAATGTGATTTTCTGGATTTTTGTTTTAGATTCCGTCTCTCACAGTTGAAGTGTACCTATGATAAAAATTACAGACCTCTACATGCTTTGTAAGTAGGAAAACCTGCAAAATCGGCAGTGTATCAAATACTTGTTCTCCCCACTGTATATACAGGACACGAACAATACGGAACAGAAAAAGACGTCTGAACTGCTAAGCCACCTTGGACGAGTGTGTGCGTGTGAGCGTAGGAATATACTCTGGGTGCCGCGCCTTATTGTTGGGATGAGCCCTGTCTAGAAACAGGAGACAAAGGGCTGTGAGACATGGGTTTGATAATAGACACATGAAAAGTGGGATGTGTACAGAGGGCCGAAGGTAGGCCGACCTCTTCCTCTTGCTCAAGGAAGAGCAGGGGCTGACAGCCCAGGGAACACTCAAAGGGCGAGAGACACGCGGCAGATTAAGGAAGCCTGTTGCGGGCGTAGTCGACCCACGCTAGTTGATGGCTCCAGGTGGTGGGGTTGGCGGAGACCAGGCAGCAAAGAGTTGTTTCCAAGTCTTGGTTGGCTCGCTCCGATTGGCCGTTGGACTGGGGGTGGGTTGATGCACAGGCACAGGGTTTTGTCCTTATTCTCCACAAAGAAGAACCCTGCGCCGGGTGGGAGGCAGAAGGACGGATGAACCCTGCATCCATTCATGGTCAAAACCGTGAAAACTAGAAAACAGGAACTATAGAAAAAGACAGGTGCAAGGGGGAAAACGCTGGTAGGCTTGACGGACAAAACGAACTGGCAACAGAAAAACAGAGAACACAGGTATAAATACACTGGCGGTAATGGGGAGGGTGGGTGACACCTGGAGGGGGGTGAAGACAAGCACAAAGACAGGTGAAACAGATCAGGGTGTGACAGGGGTACCCGAAAATAATAAATACTAGGGGTGAATCTCAATTGTATCACCTTGAATTACTGGCATCCCCTCTCCTTGTCTTTTTCTCTAAATGCATTGGAGGAAAAAATCAGAGATAAGGAACCTTTGATCTTCCCTCCAATGTGTTTTGAGAAGGGAGAGGACACAAGGAATTAAGCAAATACAAGGAGATACAACGGAGATTCACCGCCGGTGAAAGTGTCTTCAAAAGGAATTACACAGGAGAAGTTGCCAAAATGCAGCAGGGTGGCAGGTAGCCTAGCAGTTTGTGCACATTGGGCCAGCAACTGACAGGTCGCTAGTTTGAATCCCCAAGGTGAAACATCTGTTGATGTGCCCTTGAGCAAGGCACTTAACCCTAATTGCTCAAGGGTCGCTGTTGATAATGGCAAACCCTGGCACATTTTTGGAATAGGACAAATATAAGCACCCACCTAATTATTAAAACACTTTCCACTCCCACACCCTGGCACTGTTACAACAGAGACATGTTTAGGACAGTCCAACATTACAGAAATGTATTGTGCAGAATACATACAATTGTCTGTCAAGTAGAATATAGGGAATTGTGTCAGCTTAATTTATTTACACATCCATCAGCAACGTTGTGAAATATTGCACATAGTAGAATGATAGAGCTTACACAAATCCCTATTCTATCTGACAGGCAATCGTATCTATCTGTTCTACACAATACATTTTTATCTGAATGTTCTGTAACATTCTGTAACATTACATCCTCCTGAACAGGCCCCCTGTTCCGTGTCTCCCTCAGACCATTTAAAAAACCATTAGGATGTTAGGGAGAGAATGTTGCCCGATTGTTATCAGCTGTATCAGCTGTCTACCTACAGGCAGTAACGCGATACGAGGTGCTTGGTTAAAGTTTCTGCTCCGGTTTCCTACTGGATGCCACCATCAATGTAATTACATCAGTGATTGAATATGATGCATCCCAAATTACACCCTATTCCCTATAGGGCTCTGGTCAAAATGAGTGCACTATATAGGGAATAGGGTGCCATTTGGGACGCAACCTATGATTCCTAGCCTAATCAGATTCTCCCCACAGCTAACATGGACGGCGAGACACTGTGGAGAAGATAACCGCATTTAAAGACGATTAAATCCGATAATGGGCTTCCTATGGAGGTAAATGGATCGACGCATGCAGATGGGAGAAGAGATGATGAAAGATGATTGGACGGATCAGGGAGTGTGGAAGGTATCCTGTGTGCCCACGTTGTTTGGTATTGCATGCAAGCGCGATAGGTTAGGTTGAGGCATGCTGAAGAGTGGTTAGGAGTTAGGGCAATGTTGAGTTTAGGCATGCAAGCGAGTGGGTAAGGTTAGGGGTAATTTGGTAAGGTTACGTTTAGGCTTGCTAGGTTAAGTGACAGGATTAGTAGTCAGCATAAGGTTAAGTTTAGGCATGCTGGCGAATGGTTACGGTTGGGGTTTGCGGTTTGGCTAAGGTTAAGTTTAGCCATGCTACCATGTGGTTGAGGTAGACATAAAGTAAAGAGCAGTGTTTTGCAGATTGACTGAGGTCTTATAGGCCCTGGAATATGCCGTTCTGAGTGCTCCTTCCTTGGTTGATGTGGTTGAAGTTGGAAATTAAAACATTGCACAAGTACAACAACAAGTAAAATGAACTCCAAAGACCCCAGGCAGAAACAGTATGCCAGTGTCCCAAATGGCACAAAAGTAGTGCACTATGAAGGGAATAGGGTCCCATTTGGGATGATGACTGCCTCCAGAAGGTGGGTCTGGTGTCATTTCAGCCTGGGTAACAGGTGGCCTCTCCCACCTGTGTGTGTGTTTGTGTATACATGTACGCCTGCAGGCATGTGTTCAAAGACACACTAGACACACACTGTCCAAGTTTGTGTCCGTTTCCGTTTCTGTGAGTGTGACTACAGCCGGGTAGCCTCAAACCTCTGCCCACCCCTCACACTCCGACCTGACACACACACACGGGGGCCCATTTTTCAACGGGTAATTGGCGGCACAATGGAATACCCTCGGGATTCGATAATTCATAACCTCCCTCGCCATCCAATATCGGATACGGAGAAATGGGCTGAGACAAGGAGGGTGCGCGGGGGGGGGGCAGCTCCCGCATCATTAGAGAGAGGAGAGGTAATGGTTGTTATTGATTCCTCCCCGCTGGGGCCTCAGCAACCATTTCATGTTTAAAACAACACTGATTCTCATTAAGGCGAGGCAACACTGATGCTGATAAGATGGGTGGGAGAGGGGAGAGTTTTGTCTCCCTCTCATTCTTGAGAGGAATGAGGCACAGTTGTGTGGGCCATTTTTTTTACTCTGGTTTAATTAATTCTCTAACTCTCTTTCTCTCTCTCTCCTCAAATATAAAAATTTTGCACTTTGTCTGCCTGTCTGTCTGTCTCTTTTAACCTCCCCCCTCTCTCTCATCCCCCTTTTTCTCCAAGACACTAATAAGATTGACTAAAAGGCTCTGAATGGTGTTAACAAAGAGAGAGAGAGAGAGAGAGAGAGAGACTAGGCCGTGGGCTACTCTATCATTACTGGTACACATACATATTAGAGTTTACACAATGAAGTTTTATAACATTACAGGGAAAGTGGTTAGCCCTCTGAAATAGAAAACACACACGCGCACATACACACACAGTCTGGTACAGCTAACCTTGTGGGGACACACAATTCAGTCCCATTCAAAATCGTATTTTCCCTAACCATAACCCGTACTCTTACCCTAATCCTAACTTTAACCCTAACCCTAAACTTAACCCAAAAACCTAACATTAAAACCCTAAATAATCATAGCTCCTAACCCTATCCCTTAAATAATTCTAACCATAACACTAATTCTAACCTTAACCCTAAACCCCCTAAAAATAACATTGACCTCGTGGGGACTAACAAAATGTCCCCAGTTCATCCCAAAAAAATGTGTTTACTATTCTTGTGGGGACTTCTGGTCCCCACAAGAATAGTTAAACACGTCCACACACACACACACACACACACAAACACAAACACACACACACACTTCCAAATCCATAATCACCAGCAGCACTATGAGGCTAATTTATGTCCCCCCCTTCCTCATTAGACATCGGTCATTGGGTAGTTCAGTTGCACATCGATCTGATCCGCAGGCATCATCAAACACAGCCTCTTTGAAGGGGCACAGACCCAGCGAACAGTTTGTACAATGTTAGGTAACAGATCCTACAACGTTACTATGGAATTTTATGTGGTGTGGTTTTATGTGTGGACATAATATTATACGTTACTGTGAATTTATTTTGGACTTGTGGACTCTGAATAGACCCCTGGTGGCATGTCTTGTAGGGTTTGTATGGGTGTCTGAGCTGAATGTTATTTGATTATGCCAACAATCTGGAATATTTGTCAAGTAATATCATAAAAACTAGAAAAGAAGCAGTTAATCTCTCATCAACCCTAAACCAGGAAAGACTGACATACATGTTGTTAATGATAGTTCTGTATATGCAATTAAGGGCAAGGTGTGCTGCTCTGTTTTGAGCCAACTGCAGGTTTGTTAGGTCTTTCTTTGCTGACCATATTACCGGACAGTAATATAGATGGGACAAGTGTGGCTCAGTTGGTAGAGCATGGCGCTTGCAACGCCAGGGTTGTGGGTTCATTCCCCACGGGGGGACCAGGATGAATATGTATGAACTTTCCAATTTGTAAGTTGCTCTGGATAAGAGCGTCTGCTAAATGACTTAAATGTAAATGACAAGACCAGAGCCTGAAAAACTAGTACAGTTGATTTTGGGGTCAAAAAGGCAGTCTTATTATAACAGACATACCCCTCCCCATCTTTACAACAACTTTGTCAATATGACTTGACCGTGATAATTGACCATTCAATGTTATACAGTGCCTTCAGAAATAATTCATACCCCTTGACTTATTCCACATTTTTTTTGTGTTACAGCCTGAATACATTTTTTATTAAATATGATTTTTTTCCACAAGCAATCTACACACAATTCCCCATAATGACAAAGGGAAAACATGTTTTTTGGAAAATGAAATACAAAAATTGCTCATTTGCATAAGTATTCACACCCCTGAGTCAATACTTTATAGAAGCACCTTTGGCAGCGATTACAGCTGTGTCTTTCTGGATAAGTCTCTAAAAGCTTTCTAATCCTGGATTGTTCAACATTTTCCCATTATTCTTTTCAAAATTCTTCAAGCTCTGTCAAATTGGTTGCTGATCATTGCTACATAACCATTTTCAGGTCTTGCCATAGATTTTCAAGTAGATTTAAGTCAAAACTGTAACTCGGCCACTCAGAAACATTCACTGTCTTCTTGGTTAGCAACTTCAGTGTAGATTTGTCATTGTGTTTTACGTTGTTGTCCTGTTGAAAGGAGAATTCATATCCCAGTGTCAGGTGAAAAATAGACTGAACCAGGTTTTTCCAGAATTTTGTCTGTGCTTAGCTCCATTCCATTAATTTTTTTATCTGGAAAACTCCCCAGTCCTTAACGATTACAAGCATACCCATAACATGATGCAGCCACCACTATACTTGAAAATATGGAGAGTCGTACTCAGTAATGTGTTGTATTGGATTTGTCTCAAAGAGAATACTTTGTATTCAAGACAAAAAGTTTATTGCTTTGCCACATTTTTTAAAGTATTAATTTAGTGCCTTGTTGCTAAGAGGATGCATGTTTTGGAATGTTTGTATTCTGTACAGGCTTCCTTCTTTTCACTCTGTCAATTAGGTTAGTATTGTGGAGTAACTACAATGTGGTTGATCCATCACAAGTTTTGTCACTCCCAATGAACTCTGTAACTGTTTTAAAGTCACCATTGGCCTCATGGTGAAATCCCTGAGCGGCCTCCTTCCTCTCCAGCAACTGAGTTAGGAAGGACGTGTGTCTTTGTAGTGACTAGATGTACTGATATACCATCCACCGGTTAATTAATAACTTCACCATACTCAAAGGGATACTCAATCTCTGCTTTTTTTTTTTTTTTTTTTTTACATATCTACCAATATGTGCCCTTCTTTGCAAGGCACTGTAAAACCTCCCTGATCATGTTAATCATGATTAGTACACAAAGAGTGAGTCCATGCAACTTATTATGTGACTTGTTAAGCCCATTTTGACTCCTGGACGTATTTAGGTGCCATAACAAAAGGGTTGAATACTTATTGGCTCAAGACATTTCAGCTTTTCATTTTTTATGAATTTGCAAAAAATTCGAAAACATAATTCCATTTTGACATTATGGAGTATTGTGTGTAGGGCTGTGTTTAGGGTGACCAAATTACCGCAACACCAGTAGTCACGAGTCATGATGGCAGTCAAATTTCATGTGACCATTTAGTCATGGTAAATAACCTAATAGTTTATCAACATTTTAAACTAAACATTCTGATCTGTTGCGTCAAGCTCATTGCTTAAAACCGTTTTTTTTATGCTAGTGGGTGTATTAATTTGGGATCTATCGCATCCCACAACTGTTCCGTACTATGTTCGGAATATTTATTTCTCACACAGAATAGCATAGGTCAACTTTTGTAGACAGTAGATTGACATAGGCTAGGGATTTTGCGGTTCGTTAGATCTAATCATCTTGCTGGCTGACGAAAAGTAAATGTGGAATGTTCTTCCAATGTCTTCAATATGCGCCTCGGAATTTGATTAGGACGCGCGCATGACGGAAAGCCATGTGAGTGAGAGGTGCGTCGGCATGCAGCAGGGAGAAGGGAATTATAATTTTTGTATTCAGCCCAAGGGCATAACGGCCACTGGCCGCAAAAGGCACTCAAAAAGTAGATGCAGCCGGGAAATTCAAGACATTATCAAGTGCTTGACAAATTGTGAATGAGAGAGTGATGAAGTGTGTACAGTTTGCGCAAAAAACTAAGCAGAACTCATGCCTTTCATGCAACTTTTTTCAATTCATCATTGGAGTCGTATCATACAACCTTTAAATCAAAACATATAGCCCAATATTTGATATACAACTAAAGTTACATAAATAACTCTAAATGAAGCATATAGGAGTACCTGTTTCTTTGTTAACCGCTCAACCCCCGAATGTGCACACTCCTTTGGAAATTGTCTGGAGAAAATATCCTTTCTGTTTTATGTTCAATTATATTATTCATACTAGGGATGCACCGATATTCTATTTTTGGCCAATACCGATATCCGATATTTTCCTTGACAAAATAACCTATACCAATACCGATATTACATTTTTTTGCGGGCTTTTAAGCATTCTAGTACAGTTAAATAGTTCACACACACATGGACGCAGAGGTCTAAGGCACTGCATCTCAGTGCAAGAGGCATCACTACAGTCTCTGGTTCGAATCCAGGCTGTATCACATCAGACCATGATTGGGAGTCCCAATCGGCAGCGCAAAATTGGCCCAGCGTCACCCGGGTTTGTCATTGTAAATAATAATTTCTTCTTAACTGATTTTCCTAGTTAAATAAAGGTTACGCACACACACACACACACACACACCACACTGACCAAAAAGTTATTTTGTTGGCATTTACATATGTCTCCATTACCAGTAAAACATAATCAAAACCTTTTTTTCACTTACTTTCTGTGCTGTTTCATTGTTCAGTCGTTTCATTCTCAACCAGGATTTCATCAAGCAGTGAAGTTTCAGCTCTGTCTGTCCGTGGCCGCTCTTCCTCGGTGCGCACTGTCACTGTGTCCGTTTCCATCTTGTCCAGCTGTGTATGTAACATTTCACGTAAACCCTGTTTCTTGCCTGCATCGAAGTTGCAGTCCTTGTACCTATCATCGAGAATGGTCGCGACACAGTGAAGAGGCTCAGAGAGAATGCCACCGAATCGCTTGTTCACAGCATCGAGTACTTTGTAAGTTTTAACCCAACGGTCTGTCGGGAGTTTTGTCAAATCAAATCAAATTGTATTGGTCACATACACATGTTTAGCAGATGTTATTGCGGGTGTAGTGAAATGCTTGTGTTTCTAGCTCCAACAGTGCAGTAATATCTAACAAGTAATATCTAACAATTTCACAACAATACACACAAATTTAAAGTAAAGGAATGGAATTAAAAATATATAAATATTTGGACGAGCAATGTCGGAGCGGCGTAGGCTAAGATACAGTAGAATAGAATAGAAGGCAGTATAAACATATGAGATAAGTAATGCAAAATATATAATTATTAAAGTGGCCTGTGATTTCAAGTCTATAAATATAGGGCAGCAGCCTCTAAGGTGCTAGACATGTCTATTTAACTTCTTACTGGCTGGGGGTAGTATTGAGTAGCTTGGATGAATAAGGTGCCCAGAGTAAACTGCCTGCTACCCTGGCCCAGTTGCTAATATATGCATATTATTAGTAGATTTGGATAGAAAACACTCTGAAGTTTCTAAAACTGTTTGAATGATGTCTGTGAGTATAACAGAACTCATATGGCAGGCAAAAACCTGAGAAAAAATCCAACCAGGAAGTGGGAAATCTGAGGTTTGTAGTTTTTCAACTCATCGCCTATCGAATATACAGTGGGATATTGGTCATATTGCACTTCCTAAGGCTTCCACTAGATGTCAACAGTCTTTAGAAGCTTGTTTGATGCTTCTACTGTGAAGGAAGGGGGAATGAGGGCTCTTTGAGTCATCGGTCTGGCAGAGTGCCATGAGCTGCCCAGGCGCGTTCACGTGAGAGAGTTAGCTTGCGTTCCATTGCTTTTCTGAAGACAAAGGAATTCTACGGTTGGATCATTATTGAAGATTTATGTTAAAAACGTCCTAAAGATTGATTCTATACTTCGTTTGACATGTTTCTACAAACTGTAATATGACTTTTCGTCTGAACTTTCTCATGGACTTGCCCGCGCGTCATGAGTTTGGATTGTGTAATGAATGCGCAAACAAAAAGGAGGTATTTGGACATAAATGATGGACCTTATGGAACAAATCAAACATTTATTGTGGAACTGGGATTCCTGGGAGTGCATTCTGATGAAGATCATCAAAGGTAAGTGAATATTTATAATGCTATTCTGACATATGTTGACTCCACAACATGGTGGATATCTTCATGGCTTGTTTGGGTTCTGAGCGCTGTACTCAGATTATAGCATGGTGTGCTTTTTCCGTAAAGTTAAAAAAAAATCTGACACAGCGGTTGCATTAAGGAGAGGTTTATCTAAAGTTCCATGTTTATTGCTTGTATCTTTTATCAATGTTTATTATGAGTATTTCTGTAAATTGATGTGGCTCTCTACAAAATACCTGGATGTTTTGGAGGCAAAACATTACTGAACATGACGCGCCAATGTAAACTGAGATTTTTGGATATAAATATGAACTTTATCGAACAAAACATACATGTATTGTGTAACATGAAGTCCTATGAGTGTCATCTGATGAAGATCATCAAAGGTTAGTGATTGATTTTATCTCTATTTCTACTTTTTGTGACTCCTCTCTTTGGCTGGAAAAATGGCTGTGTTTTTCTGTGAATAGGTGCTGACCTAACATAATGATATGTTGTGCTTTCGTCATACAGCATTTTTGAAATCGGACACTGTGGTGGGATTAACAACAAGCTTACCTTTAAAATGATGTAAAATACTTGTATATCTGAGGAATTCTAATTATGAGATTTCTGTTGTTTTGAATTTGGCAGCACTTTCACAGCACTTTCACTGGCTGTTGTCATATCGATCCTGTTAATGGGATCCCAGCCATAAGAAGTTAACGGTCTGATGGCCTTGAGATAGAAGTTGTTTTTCAGTCTCTCGATCCCAGCTTTGATGCACCTGTACTGACCTCGCCTTCTGGATAATAGCGGGGTGAACAGGCAGTGGCTCGGGTGGTTGTTGTCCTTCATTATCTTTTTGTCCTTCTTGTGACATCGGGTGGTGTAGGTGTCCTGGAGGGCAGGTAGTTCTTTGAGGGCCGCCGTAGTATCGGCTTGAGGGGGAATATACACGGCTGTGACTATAACAGAAGATGATTCTCTTTGGTAGGCATTTGATTGTGAGGTATTCTAGTTTGGGTGAACAAAAGGACTTGAGTTTCTGTATGTTATCACAATCACACCATGATTAGTTGATCTTGAAACATACATCCCTGCCCTACTTCTTGGAGAGATCTTTATTCCTGTCTGCGCGATAAACTGAGAAACCAACTGGCTGTATGGACTCAGACAGTATATCCAGAGGAAGCCATGTTTACGTGAAACAGAATATGTTACAATCCCTGATGTCTCTCTGGAAGGAGATCCTCACCTGAGCTCGTCAACGTTTTTATCCAGAGACTGAACATTAGCGAATAATGGAAGCGGTTGGTGGTGTGCGTGCCTCCTGAGTCGGACTAGGAGTCCACTCCGAATACCTCTTCTCCGCCGGAGGTGTTTTGGAACAGCCTCTTGAATCAGTTAAATTGACGAACAAAGGATTCCATTTTGGAAAGTCGTATTCCTGGTAGTGATGTTGGTGAGTTACCGCCGCTCTGATATTCAAAAGTTATTTACGGTTCTATGTAAAAGCACAAAAACAATTCTGGCCTAATAATGTAAAAAATAACAAAAAACGAAATACTGTAAAGTTGCTTGGGAGCTAGAAGCACGGCTGCCCTATCTTTTGGTGCCATCTTACTACTCAATTACCGTGAGACCAACAGTTATTTGCTTGACAATCACCGGCTGACAAAATTTTAGGACCTCCACAGCCCTAATTGTGTGTAGGCCATTTTAAATTCAGACTGTAACACATGAAAATGTGGAAAAAGTCAAGGGGTGTGAAAACTTTCTGAAGGCCCTGTATGTTGGAGTTTAGCTTATTCAACTTGTTCATTGGTCACACCCTTTATGTACAACTCCAGTTGAGGTTTAGAGCTTTGAGAATGTTTTTAACCAAATAGAATGCTTTTCGTTTTGGATTTATTTAAGACCAGTGTATTATTAATCACCCATTCTGATACTTAGTGGCGTCAATTCAGCTAAACCTATGATATGGCAGGCATTTTTGGGAAGTTGAAGCTCATTTACTGCATTTCTACACCTACAAATGGTTCCAATAGTCTTTTCACCATAATTTTTTTATCTGGGATTTTAGAACTACTTCATAGAAGGTCTGTGTTTAGTGTATGCTTACCCTGGTGTGACATTTTGATAACTGCACAAATCTCTCTCAGACAAGGTAACTTTTAGTAATATTTGTCCGTAATTACCCCCCAAAAATGAAATGCTAATTACCACTAATGTGGTTGTCATACAGAACTACACATTTTACATTTACATTTAAGTCATTTAGCAGACGCTCTTATCCAGAGCGACTTACAAATTGGTGCATTCACCTTATGATATCCAGTGGAACAACCACTTTACAATAGTGCATCTAACTCTTTTAAGGGGGGGGGGGGGGGTTAGAAGGATTACTTTATCCTATCCTAGGTATTCCTTAAAGAGGTGGGGTTTCAGGTGTCTCCGGAAGGTGGTGATTGACTCCGCTGACCTGGCGTCGTGAGGGAGTTTGTTCCACCATTGGGGTGCCAGAGCAGCGAACAGTTTTGACTGGGCTGAGCGGGAACTGTACTTCCTCAGAGGTAGGGAGGCGAGCAGGCCAGAGGTGGATGAACGCAGTGCCCTTGTTTGGGTGTAGGGCCTGATCAGAGCCTGAAGGTACGGAGGTGCCGTTCCCCTCACAGCTCCGTAGGCAAGCACCATGGTCTTGTAACGGATGCGAGCTTCAACTGGAAGCCAGTGGAGAGAGCGGAGGAGCGGGGTGACGTGAGAGAACTTGGGAAAGTTGAACACCAGACGGGCTGCGGCATTCTGGATGAGTTGTAGGGGTTTAATGGCACAGGCAGGGAGCCCAGCCAACAGCGAGTTGCAGTAATCCAGACGGGAGATGAGAAGTGCCTGGATTAGGACCTGCGCCGCTTCCTGCGTGAGGCAGGGTCGTACTCTGCGAATGTTGTAGAGCATGAACCTACAGGAACGGGTCACCGCCTTGATGTTAGTTGAGAACGACAGGGTGTTGTCCAGGATCACGCCAAGGTTCTTAGCACTCTGGGAGGAGGACACAATGGAGTTGTCAACCGTGATGGCGAGATCATGGAATGGGCAGTCCTTCCCCGGGAGGAAGAGCAGCTCCGTCTTGCCGAGGTTCAGCTTGAGGTGGTGATCCGTCATCCACACTGATATGTCTGCCAGACATGCAGAGATGCGATTCACCACCTGGTTATCAGAGGGGGGAAAGGAGAAGATTAATTGTGTGTCGTCTGCATAGCAATGATAGGAGAGACCATGTGAGGATATGACAGAGCCAAGTGACTTGGTGTATAGCGAGAATAGGAGAGGGCCTAGAACAGAGCCCTGGGGGACACCAGTGGTGAGAGCACGTGGTGCGGAGACAGATTCTCGCCACGCCACCTGGTAGGAGCGACCTGTCAGGTAGGACGCAATCCAAGCGTGGGCCGCGCCGGAGATGCCCAGCTCGGAGAGGGTGGAGAGGAGGATCTGATGGTTCACAGTTCACACATCTGTAGTTCTGTAATTTATATTGTGTATTTCTCCTGTGTATGCTTGTTTAACATTTTTTAAATTAGCTAGCTAGCTACCTCATCATTTTTTAATTACGATTTTATATATATATATATTTTAATAACCCTCTGGCCTTCATAGCAAACTAGCTAACCTTAGGTCTCGCCATTGATCAGAAGCAAGGATGGTTCTGTGCTCTGCACTGGATTTTAACCACTACTCCGATAAGCACGCATAAGTGCATTTTATCATTTTCTGACCTCTGTAATCGACAGGCGTCGCTGTAGCCGTGTGATAAGGTAAGAGCTGTTGGCTAGCTGCTAACAAGCTATTTTCGTTAGGTTAAAGATCTGTTGTCAGCTAAGTGAAAATTAGCTAGATAACCACTGACTGTATTGACATGTACAACGCATCTTACCTTCTTTTACAAGTAAAAAGAAAACCCGCATAGGCTAGCATAATGACTGTTGTGACCTTTTTATTGACAAATCTTCAGTGAGCAAGCCTGCTAGTTACGTTAGTTCATGGTTTGTGTAGTCATACTTTTTCAAATGGTGACATTCTAGCGTTAGCCCACCAGGGAAGAGATATATAGCTAACGTTGGCTAGTTAACGGTAACTCACTGTTTGTGTAGTCAGAAATGCTAGCTAACGTTAGGCCGGCACCATGGCAAGGATAGTTGCTTAGCTAGCATGTCAACACTTTGAAAAGTCTCACTACATGAACAGTGAGCTAATGTTAACTAGGTGGCTAGCTAAATATTGCCTGGTTGGCGATGTAGTTAGGCACCTTGGTTGGCTAGTTAGCTACATTTTCTAAATTTGGCAACTAGCTCACAAAGGACTTGTGCCTCAATGTTTTCCCCATACAAAACACAGACATTTCTTTTTTTTCCACGAGTGCATCTGTTACGCATGACTAAGCAAATGTCATCAACTGATGGAAATTAAGCTAGCCCGAGGTGATTACTTTTCAGACTGGTCTAGTAGACAATGTGCGAAGCTAGCCTGACACAGCAGTGAAATCTAGACTTTACAAACGCTGCATACCACAGATTTATGACCTGAGTGTAGAAATCCACCATGGCAGAAGAGGAAGCAGATCGAGCCTGTAGATGGACAGGTAAGTAACTCATCAAATGTGTTACAACAATGAATTTGTAGATATACTGTATCTGCGCATGATTTTTGTCATGTTTGTGTATGTTTCTAATGACTTAAGAGTGGGTGTTGAGGGACCACTTGTCACATTGTCCAAGGTGTGTTTAAGTTATGGTAAACAATGCATTTTCTGTCCAGATAAAGCTGGTGATACAGAATTGAAAAACACCTACCACTGACCAAATGTCTCTTTGTCCAACAGGAAGGCATCCTTCAGACCATCCGGTGCATGGACATCCTGTGCCAGTATGATCCGAGCGCGAGTTTCTAGTTGGGGAGACTACAGCACTTCGAGCCCGTGGACGGATCAAATATCAATATTGTGTAAAACAAAGCATTTTTAGATGCATCAACATTTACTTTATGTCCCCTTTTCCCCATGTTTTATGCTTTCCCCACGTGAAATGCTGAACATCAGGCTCACCCCACAAGAAGCAGCTCGTGATCGACGACACCCTCAGCAAGGAGATCTGCTGGAAGTGATGTACTCTCTCACTCTCTGACTCTGGGGGAAAGACATTATTTAAACATCACAGATATAAATTCCCACTGAGCCCATGATAAAATGCAATGGGAATTACTACTGAACAATACTGAGGAGATGCACTCAGATCAGCCTTTGTGATTAAACTTACGTTAGCTACATTACTTAAGTTGGTTGCTTTGAGCAGAACTATAGTAATATAACCTATTCTAGGAGCCTATTGTTTATGTATGGTATTTATTCATTCTTCACTTGTTTTTCAACAATGTCTACAGGCAGGCAGGTTTGATTGGGGCTTTCAGTAAGTAAGACAGAGGGGGTAATTTGAACATCACAGATATAAATTCCCACTGTGTCCATGATAAAGTTAAGTACTTAACTTTAGTTGCCTGCTATGAGTAATATAACCTATTCTGGGAGCCTAGTGTGTGTGTATGAACTATGTGGAATATTGTTGGACCATTGGCTTCTTTGAAAATGTACTGACAGGAGCAGCAACATGACTCTATCAGAGGTCATCACACTGGATGGGGATAGGTGATGGTGAGGGAGGCTTTGGTGGTCCACACAATGAAGAAGCAGGTGTCACTTCCAGTGATGCGGAGCTGACCTTGGACCTGGTGCTGGTAAGGATGGTCATTCACAGAGGCTGTAAGACTCTCCCTCAATATAGGAATTCTTTGACTTCACTGCCTCTTCAATGGTAAGGTCCCTTGAACCATAGGGACACTTGACCTCCACCACTGCTGTGGTGCCCACCAGACCATCCGGTGAGGCACCCAGGATCCCTGACCCAAAGCCCTGACTCCTGCACATCCATCCCTGTAGCCATTTGAATGCCTTGATGTCCTTTATTATCTGTGCCCCACTTTACAGACAACACCCCATCTAACAACTGTGATCTGAGGACCCTAACGCGCTTGGTCCTAACCACTGCTCCATAATTGCCGTCATCCTCCCTCTCCTCATGATGTACCAGTTGGGGTTCGTGCGCTGTCCAACTGTTGCCTGCCATATAGCCTCCTGGGTCCTGTTTTAAATTACGTTCAGCTCGTAAAGGCTCCATAAAGCCTTCATAAGCACTACATAAATGTGTTATAAAGCATCTATAACTGTATGTCATGCTTTATAAAGGGCTCATAAATGTGGCATAACTGTGACATAATCACCCATGTCAAATCTGACATAACCTACTATGTCTAATATGATATAAACATGTGCTGTAAAAAGGGTGACATGTGTTGAAGGTGGCATACAATCTAAAGTGATGTCATGTTAGTCACATTCGCACACTTCCTCCCAAATGTGCGTATGGTCTGGTGGACCATCAAACTTGGCCATTATTAGTTACGGTTAGGTTTAAAATCAAATTTTAAGAAGATCAATTGTGGAAATTGGCAGGGTTAAGCAATAATTATGACTTTCTGACTGTTTTAATTAGTGACGATGACAAATACTTTAATCAGTATGGTCACTCCTATAGAATTCTAAGGTCACTCCCACTAAGATCAATTTTGAATGGTTGATATCCCAGGCTTATATGTGCTGTATAGCCTGGGGACGACGATACACCAAGAAACACTTACCTTGATGAAAGCCCCCAACAAGAAGAAATGTAAAGTGACTTTCTTCTGGATCCAAGTTACATATTCCTCAGTACACAAACACGCACAGTAAACAGCGAAAAAAATAAACATTAAAGATATGTTTAAACGTTAAATGTTTTTTAATTTCGATTTTTTTAACAGTACAAATACATGAAGCTTCAAAAAGTCCAGTAAACCAATTACATTGAACATTACACAGGGCTTTGAATAGTGTAACTTGTCCCTGAGCTGGCGGACAGATGGTTCTTGCCTCTTCCTGTTGGAGGTATTGCATGTTGGTTCCAACCTTAAAAGTAATAACAACAATAAGTTAGCAGGTTTGTTAAGAAATGCATTTGTCACACCATCTTGATAAAGGCATGTTTGTGCCGCGCCAGAAACTCTAAATGGGAAGATGGGAAACTCCAATAAATTCATATTATTATGTTGCTCTTTCATTTATAAATCTCATGACGTGTCTATGAGACATAGCTGTATCTAGGGGGATTTGTATTTAGCTGAGCCTGCTAGCTAACTCAGTATCGTCTAACTAGCAATTGCTGTGAAGTCACTGAAATTATTTTAAATAATGAAAGAGGTAGCTACAGTATATAATCTAACTCAACACTTAACTAACTACAAAGTAATTTAAATAACAATAAATAAAGGATAACTTACTGTTTTTTCGCTGTCCAGTGGCAGCACAAATGTCATGGTTCCTCCTGGCACCAGAGGGCAGCAGAGACCGCCCTAGAGACTTTTATTGGACTCAGGTGTGTCTTATTATTTCAAGATTGTGTCGCGGTTAAAAGAGGTGTGTTTTCTGTGGTCCTTTGTAGAAGCTTGAATTGTTTACCGTGTGCGTTTGTTTCCTGAGTGAGTTTTCGAGACTTAGTGTTTGTTGTTTTTTCAACTGTACTGTGATCCTGTGGCTACAATATCTCAGTAAAGTATTGTGTTTATCCTTATCCTCTCTAGAGTACGTGAGACGGTAGCGTCCCACCTCTTCAACAGCCAGTGAAACAGCATGGCGACAAATTCAAAACAACAGAAATCCCATAGTTTAAATTCCTCAAACATACATGTATTTTACAACCATTTCAAAGATACACTTGTTGTAAATCCAGCCACAGTGTCCAATTTCAAAAAGGCTTTACGACGAAAGCAAACCAAACGATTATGTTAGGTGAGTGCCTATTCACAGAATAACACAGCCATTTTTCCAGCCAAAGAGAGGAGTCACAAAAAGCAGAAATATAGATAAAATGAATCACTAACCTTGACACTCATAGGACTTCATGTTACACAATACATGTATGTTTTGTTCGGTAAAGTTCATATTTATACCCAAAAATCTGAGTATACATTGGCGCGTTACGTTCAGAAGTTCCAAAACATCCCATGAATTTGCACAGAGCCACATCAAATCACAGAAATACTCATAATAAACATTGATAAAAGATACAGGTGTTATTCACAGATTTAAAGATATACTTCTCCTTAATGCAATCACTGTCAGATTATTTATTTTTTTTATACGGAAAAAGCAAACCATGCAATAATCTGAGTACGGCGCTCAGAGAGTCAACATAAGTCAGAAATAGCATTATAAATATTAACTTACCTTTGGTGATCTTCATCAGAATGCACTCCCAGGAGTCCCAGTTCCACAATAAATGTTTGATTTGTTCCATAAAGTCCATCATTTATGTCCAAATTACTCCTTTTGGTTCGCGCGTTCAGTACACAATCTAAACTCACGACGCGCGGGCAGGTCCATGCAAAAGTTCAGACAAAAAGTCATATTACCGTCCGTAGAAACATGTCAAACAAAGTATAGAATCAATCTTTAGGATGTTTTTAACATAAATGTTCAATAATGTTCCAACCGGAGAATTCCTTTGTCTTCAGAAAAGCAATGGAACAGAACTCGTTCTCACGTGAATGAGCATCACGAGCTCAAGGCATTCTGGCAGACCTCTGACTCATTCCCCTCTCATTCGGCCCCACTTCACAGTAGAAGCATCAAACAAGGTTCTAAAGACTGTTGACATCTAGTGGAAGCCTTAGGAAGTGCAAAATGACCCCATAGACACTGTGTATTCGATAGACACTGTGTATTCGATTTTCATC
The DNA here is from genome assembly GCF_045679555.1 of Salvelinus alpinus. Lineage (NCBI taxonomy): Eukaryota > Metazoa > Chordata > Actinopteri > Salmoniformes > Salmonidae > Salvelinus > Salvelinus alpinus. The sequence continues at coordinate 1,781,100 of NC_092118.1, read as the reverse complement.
CAAACGTGAAAATGCTGCCCCCTATCCATAACAAGTTAACGACTACCCCGTTCCCACTTGATGGAACCAATTCACCTGGAGGAGTAGCGTGTATGGTAAAGCTTTTCATGAAAGCAGGAAAGCCTGCCAATGATAGCTGTACTGATCTACATTATTTGTATCCCCATACGCCTAGTAGATCTAGGCTTCCCCCTTTCATAGTGGCAGGAGGAGACTATTACTGTTTGGCCCGGTCCAATACTCATGGGAGAGACGTGGGGGAGGTGGCAAGATGTAATAGGACAAAATAATTAACAACTGATGAGACTATGAGGGATCTGACAGGGTGGTTGAGCTCCGAGGACTTCAGTAAGATAAAGAGGCAGTGAGCTGATGTCTGGTGGTTGTGTGGGGGAGTGAAATTATGGCCAAATCTACCTATGAATTGGACGGGCATATGTACTCTTGTACAATTAGGAATGCCTTTCACCCTCATCCATCACCATGACCTAATACCAGTAAAGCAGGCAAGAAGAAGCTCTCTGTCTGGATCCTTTGACGACAGAGTATATATTGATATTTGGGTTCCACGGGGGGGTGCCAGAAAGGGTTAGCAGAACAGACAGAGGCAACTAGTATGATGGTATGGCAGAATAGAATAGCATTGGATATGTTACTGGCCGAGAAGGGTGGTGTGTGTGTGATATTTGGATCAGAGTGCTGTACTTACATCCCAAATAACACAGTTCTAGATGGATCAGTGACCAAGGCCCTGGCCAGTTTAACCACATTGGCTAACGAGTTAGCGGACAACTCTGGGTTGGATACCTCACGGACTGGGTGGTTCGATAGTATGTTTGGAAAATGGAAAAATATTATAATCACTGTGTTGTTGGCAGCTTTCACCTGTATGAGTGTGTTTTATTTTATTTTATTTATTTAACCTTTATTTAACCAGGTAGGCAAATTGAGAACACGTTCTCATTTACAATTGCGACCTGGCCAAGATAAAGCAAAGCAGTTCGACACATACAACAACACATAGTTACACATGGAGTAAAACAACATATAGTCAATAATACAGTGAAAAAAAAAAAAAATAAGTCTATATACAATGTGAGCAAGTGAGGTGAGATAAGGGAGGTGAAGGCAAACAAATATATGTATAAATAAATAAAAATATAAAAGGCCATGGAGGCGAAGTGAGTACAACACAGCACGTAAAATAAAAACTAAAAAAACAATGGAATGGTTGGTTTGCGGTGGAAGAAAGTGCAAAGTAGAGACAGAAATAAAGGGGTGCAAAGGAGCAAAATAAATTAATAAATAAATACAGTAGGTAAAGAGGTAGTTGTTTGGGCTAAATTGTAGATAGGTTATATACAGGTGCAGTAATCTATGAGCTGCTCTGACAGCTGGTGCTTAAAGCTAGTGAGGGAGATAGGTGTTTCCAGTTTCAGAGATTTTTGTAGTTCGTTCCAGTCATTGGCAGCAGAGAACTGGAAGGAGAGGCGTCCAAAGGAAGAATTGGTTTTGGGGGTGACTAGAGAGATATACCTGCTGGAGCGCGTGCTACAGGTAGGTGCTGCTATGGTGACCAGCGAGCTGAGATAAGGGGGGACTTTACCTAGCAGGGTCTTGTAGATGACCTGGAACCAGTGGGTTTGGCGACGAGTATGAAGCGAGGGCCAGCCAACGAGAGTGTACAGGTCGCAGTGGTGGGTAGTATATGGGGCTTTGGTGACAAAACGGATGGCACTGTGATAGACTGCATCCAATTTATTGAGTAGGGTTTTGGAGGCTATTTTGTAAATGACATCACCGAAGTCGAGGATTGGTAGGATGGTCAGTTTTACAAGGGTATGTTTGGCAGCATGAGTAAAGGATGCTTTGTTGCGGAATAGGAAGCCAATTCTAGATTTGACTTTGGATTGGAGATGTTTGATGTGAGTCTGGAAGGAGAGTTTGCAGTCTAACCAGACACCTAGGTATTTGTAGGTGTCCACATATTCTAAGTCAGAGCCGTCCAAAGTAGTGATGTTGGACAGGCGGGCAGGAGCAGGCAGCGATCGGTTGAAGAGCATGCATTTGGTTTTACTTGTATTTAAGAGCAGTTGGAGGCCACGGAAGGAGAGTTGTATGGCATTGAAGCTCGCCTGGAGGGTTGTTAACACAGTGTCAAAAGAAGGGCCAGAAGTATACAGAAGAGTGTCGTCTGCGTAGAGGTGGATCAGAGAATCACCAGCAGCAAGAGCGACATCATTGATGTAAACAGAGAAGAGAGTCGGTCCAAGAATTGAACCCTGTGGCACCCCCATAGAGACTGCCAGAGGCCCGGACAACAGACCCTCCGATTTGACACACTGAACTCGATCAGAGAAGTAGTTGGTGAACCAGGCGAGGCAATCATTAGAGAAACCAAGGCTGTCGAGTCTGCCAATGAGGATGTGGTGATTGACAGAGTCAAAGGCCTTGGCCAGGTCAATGAATACGGCTGCACAGTATTGTTTCCTATCGATGGCGGTTACGATATCGTTTATGACCTTGAGCGTAGCTGAGGTGCACCCATGACCAGCTCTGAAACCAGATTGCATTGCGGAGAAGGTGTGGTGGGATTCGAAATGGTCGGTAATCTGTTTGTTGACTTGGCTTTCGAAGACCTTAGAAAGGCAGGGTAGGATAGATATAGGTCTGTAGCAGTTAGGGTCAAGGGTGTCCCCCCCTTTGAAGAGGGGGATAACCGCAGCTGCTTTCCAATCTTTGGGGATCTCAGACGACACGAAAGAGAGGTTGAAGAGGCTAGTAATAGGGGTGGCAACAATTTCAGCAGATAGTTTTAGAAAGAAAGGGTCCAGATTATCTAGCCCGGCTGATTTGTAAGGGTCCAGATTTTGCAGCTCATTTAGAACATCAGCTGACTGTATTTGGGAGAAAGAGAAATGGGGAAGGCTTGGGCGAGTAGCAGAGGGGAGGGCAGTGCTGTTGTCCGGGGTGGGGGTAGCCAGGTGGAAAGCATGGCCAGCCGTAGAAAAATGCTTATTGAAATTCTCGATTATAGTGGATTTGTCGGTGGTGACAGTGTTTCCTATCTTCAGAGCGGTTGGAAGCTGGGAGGAGGTGTTCTTATTCTCCATGGACTTTACGGTGTCCCAGAACTTTTTTGAATTTGTGTTGCAGGAAGCAAATTTCTGCTTGAAATAGCTAGCCTTGGCTGTTCTAACATCTAACTGTGTTGATGTTGTGTGGTTGCTGTTTGATTCCGTGTGTGAGAGGTCTAATCACCAGGACTCTAGAAAGGTCGATTCCCAGCTACGACCAGTGGGATGACAGATATAGGCCTCCAAGCCTAGTAGATGATTCGGATCACTTCAATTCCGAGGAGCCCATGCTGGATGAGACTATCTTCAATGTTTAGACAGACTGTTTATTTAACCTCTCTGGGGTAGGTGGGATGCAGTCGTCCCACCTGGCCAATAGCCAGGGAAAATACAGCGCGCCATATTCAAATAAAATGATATAAAAATCAAACTTTCATTAAATCACACATGTAAGATACCAAATTAAAGCTACACTCGTTGTGAATCCAGCCAACATGTCAGATTTCAAAAAGGCTTTTCGGCGAAAGCATAAGATGCTATTATCTGATGATAGCACAACAGTAAGCAAAGAGAGTAGCATATTTCAACACTGCAGGCACGACACAAAACGCAGAAATAAAATATAAATCATGCCTTACCTTTGACGAAATTATTTTGTTGGCACTCCAATATGTCCCATAAACATCACAAATGGTCCTTTTGTTCGATTAATTCCGTCGAAATATATCCAAAATGTCAATTTATTTGGCGCGTTTCATCCAGAAAAACACAGCTTCCAACTTGCGCAACATCACTATAAAATATATCAAAAGTTACATGTAAAATTTACCAAAACATGTAAACTTTACCCAAAAAATTCAGAATGGTTTGTCCTCGGGGTTTTGCCTGCTACATAAGTTCTGTTATTCTCACAGACATGATTCAAACAGTTTTAGAAACTTCAGAGTGTTTTCTATCTATCCATAATATGCATATCTTATATTCTGGGGATGAGTAGCAGGCAGTTGAATTTTGGCATGCTATTTATTCAAAAGTGAAAATGCTGCCCCCTACCCTGAAGAAGTGAAACATATAAATTCCTTTATCAATCAACCCTTTGAGTAAATATGACACACTAATACGTCAACCTTGATTGTGATTGGAATTATAAATGTTATTAAACATTTATTAAACAAAACCAATATACATATACTCATCAACGACTGTTCTAGGCCTATTTCCAATTATAACTCTTCTTTTTAGGATTTTCATTATAATCTTCATTAAAGTAATGACTAACGTCTTTAGCCCACTTGAGACGGACCTACCCAGCGGCACCCTCCCACACGGCCACCACAGTTTAGCAGGTCGCTGACTTAAGACAGATGGGTCTCAGGCCATCTTCTACCTTGGTTTCCAACACCATCCACTGTTGCTGGTGTGAATGGTCAGCCTAGCCTGGCTTGAAGCCTCCATCCCCCCTGCCTGAGGAATCCCGCTCACCCTCTTCCTTCCCCATCATGAGCACCATCATTGTGAGCAGCTCGATGGTAAGAGATTTTGGCCTGCCTATGGTCTGTGAACTGATCAAGGTCCACTGTTACCCAGGTGCCCCCCTGCCCACTTCAGTTTTGATAAAATCGCCACTCATGTAAGTTTTAACGACCTTCGCTTTATGCGATCTGATGAACAAATTTTTTTAAACACTCGCTAGCACAGGGAAGAAAATAATTATCTCTGGCCCCTTCCCGTTTGGAACGTTTCAGCCGACTTGTTGCCCTAAACGAGTACCCGAAGAAACGACAGGAATGACTCCTTTTGTGACAACTTTGATTTGCTGTGGGAGCAACCAGCACTTATTAAAAGAGACGGGATTCACCCTAAATGCATGGATACCAGGATTAATTCCAGCAACATTGCAAACTGTTTTAGAGACTGACAGACAGGATCAGAGGACTTGGAAAGCATAACAACTCCTGTAGAAATGGCACTACGGTTATTGTGAGAAACCTAATTTATGTTCCTCTAACTCTGCCTTCTAGTGAGTTTATACAAACTGTAATATCCCACCATTCTGGTAGATTGGAGACTGTCAGAAAACGTGGTTGTAACATTAATAATTTGGTTGTTATTTTATTGGTTACCTCAAGGCAGATGCCCCACAGGCAGAGTGGCCCACACTCATTTAATATGGGACTTTTAAATGTTAGAGCAATCACTAGTTAACCTCTCTTGGGTGCGTGAGACGTTAGCGTCCCACCTCTTCAACAGGCAGTGAAACTGCTGGGCGCTAAATTCAAATACAGAAATACTCATTATAAAAATACACAGGCTCAAACGCAGTCAAAACAGGCAGACAAAAAATCCAAAATGTATCTGTAAAGTTCATAGAAACATGTCAAACGATGTTTATATTCAATCCTCAGGTTGTTTTTAGCCTAAATAATCGATAATATTTCAACCGGACAATAACGCCGTCAATATAAAAGGTAAACAAGAAACGAACTTTCTCCGTCGCGTGCATGAAAAAGCTCTGTGACACTTTAGGGTCCACTCATTCAGACTGCTCTTACTTCCTCATTTTTCAGAATACAAGCCTGAAACAATTTCTAAAGACTGTTGACATCTAGTGGAAGGCATAGGAACTGCAATTTAAGTCCTAAGTCAATGGATACTGTAATGACATTGAATAGAAAACTACAAAAACAAAAAACAAACTTCTTCCCAAATTGATTTTTCTCAGGTTTTCGCCTGTCAAATCAGTTCTGTTATACTCACAGACACTATTTTAACAGTTTTGGAAACTTTAGAGTGTTTCTATCCAAATCTACCAGTTATATGCATATCATATCTTCTGGGCCCGAGAAGCAGGCAGTTTAATTTGGGCATGCTTTTCATCCAAAATTCCGAATGCTGCCCCCTACCCTAGAGAAGTTAAACCTTTCTCGTGAATGACCTCATTACTGAGCGCAAAGTTGATTGCATGTTTCTCACTGAAGCATGGCTATCTTCAGACTGTAGTTGTCACGTCCTGACCTTAGTTCCTTTTTTATGTCTTTATGTCTTTTATGTCTTTATGTCTATGAGTTGGGGTGGGCGGGCATTCTATGTTTTTTCTATGTTTTCTATTTCTATGTGTTTGGCCTGGTATGGTTCCCAATCAGAGGCAGTTCTCTCTGATTGAGAACCATACTTAGGTAGCCTTTTCCCACCTGGTGTTTGTGGGTAGTTATTTTCTGTTTAGTGTTTTGTTGCACCTTGCAGAACTGTTCGTTTGTCGTTTTGTTGTTTTTGTTTGAGTGTTCATCTTTATTAAAAGTATAATGAATACTTTGTGCTGCTCTTATGGAAGACTCCCCCTGGTCTACAGCTCTTAAAACTCTATCAGAAAAGGGGAAAAGGGTGTGGAGACAGCCTCTATTTTTACTAATGCGCTCAGCTATAAAGACATTTCATTTGGTGACTTTGGGTCATTTGAGTATCATGCTATACTGTTTAAATGTCAGCCACCAGTGCTGGCCATAACCCTGTATAGGTCAACACTTTCTTTACAGATTTTTCTGAACTACTGTCTATTGTGCTTGAGAACTATGATAAAAACATTGTGTTGGGAGCTTTTAATATTCATGTTGAATGTATTAATCTTTTGAGCTCTATGGACTATATCCAACATCTTACTCAGCCCACCCATAACCGTGGCCATACTCTGGACCTGGTTATTACCAAGGGGCTTTCTATTGACATATCCTCTATTGTTGATGTTGCTTTATCTGATCACCACTGTGGATTTATTACTACCTTGTTACCCATAGCACAGGGTAATACTGAACACAGTATTAAGAAACACTGTCTTACATCTGAAGTTGATACAGATTTTACTGAGTGTACAAACAATACGCCATCACCTATTCTGCCTTCCTCTTGTGATGATTTAGTTGATAACTTTAAAAGCAAATTAAGGGCAACCATTTTTTATTTTATTTTACTAGGCAGGTCAGTTAAGAACAAATTCTTATTTTCAATGAGAGCCTAGGAACAGTGGGTTAACTGCCTTATTCAGGATCAGAATGACAGATTTGGACCTTGTCAGCTCAGGGATTCGAACTTGCAACCTTTTGGTTACTAGTCCAACGCTCTAACCACTAGGCTACTCTGCCGTCCCATTGATGTCATAGCTCCAGTAAAGTTGAAAAAGACCACATCCAATCACTTGGATGAGTGAAGAAACAAATC